>NW_007247327.1:284270-337046 GCF_000164805.1 Carlito syrichta
CAGAAGATGAAACAGGACCCCTATCTATCCCCATGCACAAAGGTTAACTCCAAATGGATCAGAGACTAAATGTAAACCTCAAACCATAAGAACCTTAGAAAAGGAAGGAAATACTCTCATGGAAATCGGAACTGGCATCCAATTCCTGTACAAAACCCGAAACCCACAGGACTTAAGAGAGAAGATAGACAAATGGGACCTTATTAAACTGACAAGCTTCTGCAAAGCCAAAGAAACCATCAAGAGAGCAGGGAGACAGCCTACAGACTGGGAAAAAGTATTTGCCAACTCTAGGTCTGACAAAGGCTTAACATCCTGGATCTACAAGGAACTGAAACGTACTGAAAAGAAGAAAACAAACAACCCCATTATAAAATGGGCAAAAGATATGAACAGACACTTCACAAAAGAAGACATTCGAGCAGCCAACAAACACATGAAGAAATGCTCAAGCTCACTAATCATCAGGGAGATGCAAATCAAAACCACACTGAGATACCACCTAACTCCAGTCAGAATGGCAATTATCAACAACTCAAAAAATAACAGCTGCTGGAGAGGGTGTGGTGAAAAGGGAACACTTCTACACTGTTGGTGGGAGTGTAAACTAGTGCAACCTCTGTGGAAAGCAGTGTGGCGATTCCTAAAAGCTCTAAAAATTGACCTTCCATATGACCCTGCAATCCCCCTACTGGGAATATACCCTGAAGAACACAAATCACTCTATAAAAAAGATACCTGCACACGTATGTTTGTCGCAACGTTGTTCACAATAGCAAGAACCTGGAAACAACCATGCTGCCCATCAAAAGAGGACTGGATTAAAGAAATGTGGTACATATACACAATGGAATACTACGCAGCCATAAAAAAGAACAAAATCATGAATTTCGCAGCAACCTGGATGGAACTAGAGTCTATAATACTGAGTGACCTCTCACAGAAACAAAGATCCGAGTATCACATGTTCTCACTCATATAATGGACCTTGAACATCCAATGTAATACTATAAGAAAATGACTGACGGCACTGGGAAACTATGGGGGAGAGGGGGATGGGATTAACAGTAGCAAATATCTGTTTGGGGATGGGAAAACACCTCTTATCAACAGGGTGCCTGAATGAAACGTCATTGTACACCTAACCTTTAACTGTACCCCACAAAACCATAATAAAAAAATTGATTAATAAAAAAAAAGATCTTACGTCAAAAGATAGTGTTAACAAACCATTATTGTGTTGTTCAATAAAGATCTCAGGTGATACATTTAATAAATATCTTTTAAAAAAAAACAACAGACAAATGAAAGTTTGCTCACTCTGTCTCACTCCTCATGCATACACTGAGGAGATGCCACAGGAGATCACAGAGAGAAGCAGGTATCCATGGGCAGAAAGAGAACCTCTCCAGAAACTTCTCTGCTAAACCTTGACTGTGAACCTTCAGGCTCCAGAGCTGAGAAAAAGCACATTTCTGTTAAGTAGTCACCCAGTCTATGGTATTTTGCTGTAGCAGCAGAACAAGCAGGCTGAGACAGATTTTAGCTCTGAGAAGTGGGGTGCTGCTGTTAACAAATACCTAAAATGGGGAAGTGACTGTGGAACTGGGCCTGGGGAGAGGCCAGAAGAGTTTTGAAGTGTGTGCTAGAAAAGCCTAGATTGCTGTGAAGGGAACTTAGGTGGACATCTGGATACTACAGGTGATTCTGGTAAGGGACCAGAAAGACAAGAGACAAGCTGGAGAGATAAGCCTTCAGCTTCTTAAAGAGTGCATAAATAGCCATACAGAATGTTGGCAGAAATATGATTATTAAGGGACATTCTAGTCTCAGACCTTGGACTTCCAGCCTCCAGAACTGTGAGGAAATAGATGTCTGTTCTTTAAACCACCCACTCTATGGAAATTTGTGATGGCAGCCTGAACAGACTCACACACCACTCGAAACTCCCTTGGTCTATCCTCCATCTCTGACCCTCAACAACCACTCATTTGATTTCAATTACTACAGCTCTGCCTTTTTGAATAGGTTGTATAAATGGAGTTGTATAGCATATAACTAGATTAGGCGTGTATATTTTGTTCAACATCATGCCTTTTAGATTTGCCCAAATTAATTAATACACTTAATAGCTTATTTATTTTTATTACTGAGTAGCAATCCATCAAATAAAGCACAGTTTGTTTATTCATTGACACATTGAAGGAAATGGGTTGCTACCAGGTTTTGGTGATTATGAATAGAGCTCCTAAAATATGTGTGTTTGTGTATGTGTGTGTGTGTGTGTGTGTGTGTGTGTGTGTAATACATTTTTGTTTCTCTAGAGTAAATACCCAAAGATGAGGTTGTTGATTAAGTGTTAAAGATGCTGATAAAATGTTAAAGATGTATGTTACACGAATCTTCAGCTTCTTAAGAGACTGCCCTACTCTTCTGCTGCATGGCTGTAGTGTTTTCCATAACCACCTGCCTTGTCATGTTCCCATTGTGCTACATCATTGCCAGTGTGTTTATTTTTTATTTTACAGTATCTAATTGTTGGTTAGTGGCCCACAGTGTGGTTTTAATCATCGTTTCTTTAGTGGCTAATCATGTTGAATATCTTTTCGTGTGCCATCTGTATGTCCTCTTTGGTGAAGTCTGTTCAAAAGTGTCAATTTTTAGTTAGGTTATTTGGTTTCGTACTCCTGAATTTTGAGATTTCGTATATGTTCTGCAAATAAGTTCATTGCTGCATATGTAACTTGCAGGTATACAAGGTGTGTATCTTGTTATTTCAGTTTCTTAAGTAAAATTTTATTTCTTAAGACAAAAATTTTTAATTTTTATTAAGTCCAACTTTTCACTTTGTAATGGATTATGCTTTTGGCGCCATGCTTAAAAATTCATTGTCTAACCTCAGAACATAAATTTATTTTTTCTATATTCTTTTCTAAAAGTTTCTAACTTTAGAAAATCTTTAGATATATTAAAATTTGGATATATGATTAATTTTGAGATAGCTTTAATATAAGGTAAGATGTTTAGTAAGATTTAATTTTGCACATAAATATCCACTTGTTCCAATACTATTTGTTGAAAAGCTTGTCCTTTCCGTTCTGTTAAATTATGTATATGTCTATCCCTTCACCAATATCATACTGTCTAGGTTAGTGTACTGTGAATTTATAGTAATTCTAAAAATGTGGTAGGATTTCTCCAACTTTATTATCTTTTTCAAAATTGCTTTAGTATTTATATTTTCTTATTCTTTTCATAGAAGTTTTAGATAGTTTATGTACAAAAAATATTGCTAGGATTTTGATAAGAATTGTTTTATATCTAAATGAATTTAAGGAGAATTCACACCTTAACAATATTAAATCTTCTAGTGCATAAGCATGATATGCCTCTCCTTTTGTTTACATTATTTTAATTTCTTTCATTGATGTTTTGCAGTTTTTGGTATACATTTATAAATGCCATATTTGGGGAGGTATTGCAGTTTGTATTGCTTTCTTAATTTTGCTTTCCAATTGTATAGTAGTATTGCAGAAAAATACGATTAAATTTGGCATATTGATGTATCCTGTGATCTTGGGAAACTCCAAAAACTTTTTTTAGATTGTGTAAAATTGTCATTTTCATTCAGTTCACAGTATTTTTCTGTGCTCCATAGATTATTTATAAATGTATTATTTAGTGTTTGCACATATTTCTGTTGGTTTTCTGTTACTGATTTGTAATTTAATCCCATTATGCATAGAGAGCATATTTTAAATTTACTAAATTATCTTTAGTGATTGAGGATATAAAGCTAATATGTATTCTAGTTTTGAGTTTTCTATAAATGTCAGTTAGATCCAGTTGGTTGAAAGTGTCATTGAGTTTTTTATCCTTGTTGACTTTCTATTAACTCTGTCTATTATTATAAGAGGAGTGTTAAAGTCCCTCTATATTGTAAATTTGTTTATTTCTCCCTTAATTTCTATCAGCTTTTGCTATATGTATTTTGATACTCTGTTGTTAGGTGCATACACATTTAGGATGGCTCTTTCTTCTTGATAAATAAACCCCTTTATCACTATGTCATGTGTTCTTTATTACTGAAAATTTTATTTGATATAAACTCTACTTTGATTGATATTAGTGTAGCCACTTCAATTTCCTCTTGATTGGTGTTTGTATATCTTTTTACATCTTTTCGTTTCAAATCTATTTGTGTCCTTATATTTAGGGTTAGTTTCTGACGGGTGGTATACAATAGGGCTTTGTTTTATTAAACTATTCTAATAATCTCTTTCTTTTGATTGGTGTGCTTAGACCATTTACACATAATAAAAATATTTTTATTCCATTTTCTGCTGTGTGGCTTATTGTAGGGTTACTTGAACTTTTAAAATTCTATTTTAAATTGTGTTTTAACTTTGAATATATCTCTTTGTATAGGTATTTCAGTGATTATTCTAGGGTTTATAATATACATATTAAACTTTTCAAACTCTATTTACAATAAAAATTTTACCAGTTAAAGAGCAACATAGGAACTTTTAGAGGTCCCTTCAACCTCATTTCTTTTTTTTTTTTTTTTTTTGAGTTGAAGTCTCACTCTGTCGCCCAGACTGGAGTGCAGTAGCCGCTCCCAGCCACCGCAGCCTCGACCTGCCGGGCTCCGGCGATCCTTCCACCTCGGCCTTCCGAGTAGCCGGAATTACAGGCATGCGCTACCACGCCCGGCTGATTTTTTGATTTATTGTAGAGATGAGGTCTCGCTGCCCAGGCGGGTCTCGAACCCGTGGGCTCAGGCAAAGGGGTGGGATTACAGGCTGAGCCACCGAGCCCGGCTCAACCTCATTTCTTTTTAGTATATCTGTCTTTCATATTTGTGCATTGCATAATCCCATTTAATATAAGATATTTCTTATTGAATTCTGGAAAATGTGTTCTCATTTCACCATCTAATTTATTTGCTGATTTTTTCCTGCATTACTGGTACCTCCTATTATCCACATGTTGTCACCCGTACCTGTGTATTTCGTTTTTCTTTGCTATTCCTAACTCCTTATTTTCTGATCCTGCCTTTGAGACTCCTTCAGTATGATCTTCCAGCTCTCTTATTTGTTCCCAATTCTTTATATTTCATTTATTTCTTTTAACGTGTTCTTCTCAAAAGTTATAAGTTTTATAAATGATGCATTGTCAGATTCTTTTTGCATCTTGTTTCTTTTCCATACTGCTACTGTTCTTTTCTCTTTGGTGCACTTATTTTCTTATTATATTTCTCCATCTTTTTCAGTAATTTCACTTCATGTGAAAAATATTGTCTGGTTTTTTAAAAAAATTCTGGATGTCCATATTAGATGCCTACATTGTCTGAGGCAGCCTCTGGCCTGGCTGGTGATAGACCCTGGGAAAGGCCAGAGACCAGGCTTCAGGTTGTGTTCCCCCCTCATCATTGGCTCACTTTGCTTCCTTGTCAATTATGGTTTTACTGCCTTCAATTATGAATTTTGCTTCTATTGGTTCATTTGCATGAGTTTTCTTATTTTAGATGACCTTTTCAACATGAGAAATATAGTGTCTTGTACATGGTAATCAATACTTTTTTTAATGTTACCATTGTATGATGATGATGAAAATGTTGATGATCTTTTTTTTCAAACATACTTGGCTGATTCTCAACTTTGTAATGTTTAATTTTGTATTATATCTGTTTTCCTGTGAATCTCATGTCTACTTTTTCCATGCTTCAGATTTCAATTAAAAATTTACTTTTTGGTTAGGTAAAAAACTAACCAAGGCTCATGCCTGTAATCTCAGCACTTTGAGATGCCAAGGTGGGAGGATCACTTGAGGCCAGGAGTATGAGACCAGACTGGGTCACATAAGGAGATCCAGTTTCTAAAAGAAAAAAAAAATAGCCAAACATGGTAGTGTGTGCCTATAGGGAGGCGGAGGCACAAAGATTGCTTGAGCCTGGGAGTCCAAGGCCACAGTGAGCTATGATCACACCACTGCCATCCAGGCTGGACAACAGAGTGAGACCCTGTATCAAGGAAAAAAAAATGTCCTCAAATAAATTTTTGCATCCTATTTAATATGATTTCTCTCAAAAAAATTTTGTTAGATCACTTTATTTTATTTTTTTCACAGAACATGGCATTATTAGGAATTATCATTTTGTTCGTTTTCTGTATGCTTCACTAAAATTCAGGCAACAGAGGTTCAGTAATCGTTTTAGCTGCTGTCTGAGCAGAAATCAAAGCCTGAACTTATCTAATATAATATGTATTACTTTTAAAAATATGTGCACATTTCGTTAAATATTACATCTTGAATTTCACAAAAAGCTAGTAGTGGCATTTCAAGTAGACACAGTTTGAGAATGTAGTAATTTAAAAAGTTTAGACTTTAGCAATCATTTTGAAGCTAATACTTTATCCTTCTTTGTATATTTTTTCCAGGAATGCAGTAAAAGAACACAGAAAACTGTATGCTCTTTATGAAACCAGGTGAGTCTCTGATACCTTCATTGAATCAATTAAAGACTTTTACTTCTCACTAATGCTACGAATATTAATAGTCATTGTCATATGAGTCATATGAGCCTGCAATTTATCTAATTCTGTGTATTTTATGCTTGTAATATCTGCCAAAATTATTTTAATGATTATAAAGAAGACTAAATAACGTAGAGAGGCTAAATAATATAATGATGGAATGGTATCTCCTTTACTTGTGTCATTTTGCTATCATTTAAAATTTTTTTTGCTGAATTTTATTAAGGTTTCTGATTTTAGGTGTGTATCCAAGTTTTAAACAGAGTGAGTGGTATAGCCCGGAGAAGTTTTGGAAATCCTCATTTTATTACAGTCTGACTGGGTTCTTATGCCTGTTTCCCAGAAAAAACAGAAGTGATGCAGCCATTACAATGGAGAAAGAGTTTAATATCACAAAGCAGTTGACATTCTTGAAAATTCAGAGGATAGGGCTTGAACAGGAACTTGGTGGGCAGGGGATTAGGAGCTGCTGATTGGTTGATGATGTATTGGAGGGTGTAAAGACTGTTGTCCTGTCAAAAAGGCGATTTCTTGGGGGGGGGCGTCACAGGTCCATTGGAGTTCGCTTCATAGTGTCCTGGGACTGGAAGGGGCCTCAGGTCCCTCAGAGTCTGAAAAATATTTCAAATATCAGCCTTAGGTTTGCAGCAGATGCTATCTATAGAGCAAGTGCCTTGACCATCAGCTACCACCTCCTGGGCTGTGAGCCATTAAGGAGCCCGGGAGGAAGGTGTGGGGGAGGTGGGGCCCCTGGAGATGGAAGATCCTTTTGTTCTCAGGAGTTGTAGGTCCACTGTTTAAGAAAGAGTATGCTTACCAGTCGTGCCGCAGCCCCTCACCCTCCTCCAGGGTCAGGATGTGAGGATAGTCACTTGCCCTCAATTGGAGTGAGTAGATTGGTTAATTTCTACTGAGAGCAGCAGCTTTTCATGGTTTGGATCTTTTCTATAGCCTTTACTGCATGGTGTGATATTAATATTATGTAGATGGCTTCCATTTTACATATTTGGAGAGGTGGACCAAGGTCACACAGCCACTCAGCAGTAGAGTTAAGAAAGTATGTTTCTTACCTTTATCACTGTGTCATCAGGTGACTCCACACTGACTGATGAAAAGTGCCTGTCTACTGACTTTGTGTATACAACGTCACTGTTCTCCAACTGGCATTCTTTTAGAAATAAGCTCTGACAACAAATCTCACAACAAATCTTTTGAAGTCACATATTTAATGGAAACTGTTAATCGAATACTTTTTATCTTTAAATATTCGGCTACAACAAAACTTCACAATTAAAACTTCTCTAGACACCAGTCACTCCTAACCTCCAAACCCAATTAGTTAACATTCCAGCCAAGTTCATTTACCCCTCTATCCCACTATTTTTCAATGTTTAAAACTTCGCTGCCAAAAAACTAATAATCCCTCCCTCCCTTCCTTCCTTCCTTCCCTCCTTCCACCTTCCCTCTACCTTCCTTCCTCACTCCCCCTTTCCTTCCTTCCCTCCTGCCCTCCTTCTTTTCTTTTTTCTTCTTCTTTCCTTCCTTCCTTTCTTTCCTTCGTATACCCGGAGTCTAAGTACGGCAATTTAAACTATAGTCACTGTTTAGTATTTTTGGTGACATTCATAACTTATTATTAAACATAAATTTTATTTGATCATTCATTATATGTATGTCATTTTATTTACTTATCCAAATATACTGTTAGACACATTCTTTTTTGTTTTTTGTTTTTTTTGAGTTGGAGTCTCACTCTGTCGCCCAGACTGGAGTGCAGTGGCCGCTGCCGGCCACTGCAGCCTCTACCTGCCGGGCTCTGGCGATCCTTCCGCCTCAGCCTTCTGAGTAGCTGGAATTACAGGCATGTGCTACCACGCCCTGCTAATTTTTTGATTTACTGTAGAGGTGAGGTCTCGAACCCGCGGGCTCAGGCAATCCATTCACCTTAGACTCCCAAAGGCGCGGGGTTACAGGCTGAGCCACCGAGCCCGGCTAATTTTTTTATTTATTGCAGAAGTCTCACCAAGTTGCCCAGGCGGTTCTCGAACCCGTGTGCTCAGGCAATCCACTCACCTCAGCCTCCCAAAGTGCGGGATTACAGGCTGAGCCACCGAGTCCGGCTTAGACGCATTCTTAAAAGTAGAATTTGTGGTGAAATAGTGGGCACAGAAACATGTTTTCTTTATGTATACATTTGTACAGAAGAGTGCACATATCATAAGCACAGAGCACAAGTGAACACATCCATGTAACAACCACCAGATGAGGATACAGAACACCAGAGGCACCTCAATAAACTTGCCTCCACCCTTCTCAGTCTCTCCCCCTCCTCTTTACCAAAGGTAACCAAATATTCTGACTTTTCTCACCATCTGTCTCAGGTTGGGTTCACCAGAATCTTTTCCCAAGATGAGGATTCTTTTGCCGGTGGTTTATTGAGGGATTTCTATCAGGCGCAGCTTGGGAGAGTGAGAAAGAAGCAGAATACAGTCAGTGAAAAAAATGCAAAAGGATGTATTTTGAGAGGCATAGCTCTAGCTGTTCCCGTGAGCACTCTGTAACATGGCTCGCAGAACAGAGCTGTCCACTGAGGCATAGCAGTCACATACCTGTAGATTGTAACAAAGTTCTGGCCCTTGGGGAGTGGCATGGCTGCCCAGATATCTCCAGGTAAAGCAGCACCTTGGCAACCTTCTGAAGAGGGTGCAGGTTTGTGTGATGGGTGGCCAACACTGCACTGGTAAGTAGTAAAGGCAATAAAGAACCAGCACCACATCCTGTAGCATTGTGTCACACAGAACCATCTTCTTCTCATGTTAAATCCACACTCTCCACATTTGCTCAAGGATTTGGAATGGCCGCAGTTTCTTGGGAAGCTTACCAGATGAGGTAGCAAACCACAGCCCACATTGCTGCAGCTGTGCAGAGGTCACGAGTAACAGGAATCTCTTCCAGGCCCTGTGCCTCCATTTGAGATGTACCCAGCTCCCACCTCCTCCTGGCCAGGGCCACAGTGGGAGAACCAAGGCCCTCAACCCTGAGGGGTCTGGGCCCCTGATTATCATGCCCCTGTCAGCAATTGTTGCCGTCCTTGTTAATTGACAGTTAAAACTTGGCATATGCACATCAGGAAATGCTGCAATGGCTATCTGGAAATTTAAGCCTGGTCTCATGTGTACTCTTCCTCTACATAATAATGTGGGTTGAGTCTTCTTCCAATGTGGTAATCCCAGTGTTAGTCAGTTGGTTTACTGGCACAAGAACCTTGAACTGATCAGGCAGCATTTGTTGTTTGTTTGTTTTATTGGGGTTATCAGTGTGCCCACTTGGGGAAGCGTCCTTTCACTGGGAACCAGGACACGTACACTCACAGTATGTTTATATGTTTGGTTTTATTAATTATTAACTGAAGTTCATAGTCTACATTAGGTTTCACTCTTGGTGCTGTAAATTCTATGGATTTTGACACCTGTATAATGTCATGTATCTACCATTAGCATATCACGCAGAGTAGCTTCAGTGCCCTAAAAATCCCCATTCTCAACCTGTTCATCCCTCCTTCCTTCCCCCAGAAACTGTGAGGGTCACTGACTTAGTTCTTGTCTCCATAATTTTTCCTTTTCTGGAAGGTCATAGAGTTGGAATCCTATAGCATGTGACCTTCTCATGTTGAGTTCTTTCACTCAGAAATATGCATTTAAGGTTGCTCCATGTCTACCTGTGACTGGATAGCATGTCTTTCATATCTCTAAACAATCTCCCACTGTATGGAGGTATCAGTTTGTTTATTCATTCAACTTTTGGAGGACATCTTGGCTGCTTCCAAGCTTTGACAATTATGGATAAAGCTGCTAGAAACAGTCATGTGCTGTTTTTTGTGTGAACACAAATTTTCAATTCAAAAGAGTAAATACCAAGCCGGGCTCGGTGGCTCAGCCTGTAATCCCGCGCCTTTGGGAGGCTGAGGTGAGTGGATTGCCTGAGCCCGCGGGTTCGAGACCCGCCTGGGCAGTGAGACCTCATCTCTACAATAAATAAGAAAATCAGCCGGACGTGGTAGTGCATGCCTGTAATTCTGGCTACTTGGAAGGCTGAGGCGGAAGGATCTCCGGAGCCCAGCAGGTCGAGGCTGCGGTGGCCGGGAGCGGCCACTGCACTCCAGTGTGGGTGACAGAGTGAGACTCCAACTCAAAAAAAAAAAAAAAAAAAGAGTAAATACCAAGAAGTAGGACTGCTGGAATAAATAGTAATAGTAACATCTAAGAAACTGTCAAAGTGTCTTCCAAAGTAGCAGTACCATTGTGCATTCTCACCAGAAGTTAATGAGGGTTCCTCTTGCTCCACGTTCCAGCCAGCATTTAGTGTTGGCAGTGTTTTGGATCTAGCCCTTCATTGCTGTTATTTGCAATTTCCCCAAGACATGTGATGTAGAGCAACTTTTCAAATGCTTATTTGTCATCTGTTTTATCTTCCTTGGTGAGAAGTCTGTTCAGGTCTTTTGCCCATTTTTTGAGACAACTGTTTTTCCTATTGTTCAATTTAAAGAGTTTTTTATATGTTTTGGAAATCGGTACTTTATGAGATGTATATTTTGTAAGGATTTGCTCCTACTATATTGCTTGTCTTTCCTTGTCTAACAGTATCTTTCATAAAGCAAGTGTATTTAATTTTAATGAAGTCTAGCTTATCCATTTTTTTCATAGATTGTGCTTTTTGTGATGTATATAAAAATCAACACCAAATCTGAGTTCACCTAGATTCATCTTACGCTATCTTCTAAAAGTTTGTATTATTTTTTTGTATTTTACATTTAGGTCTGTGATCCATTAATTTTTGTGAGACATAAGACTGCCATCTAGGTTATTATATAATTATCTTTATCATTATTTTCTATGTGGATGCACAGTTATTTTGGCAAGATTTGTCAAAAAGACTGGCCTTTCTCCATTGAGTGACTTTTCTATTTTATCAAATATCAGCAGGCTACATTTGTGTGAGTCCATATCTGAGCTTTCTATTCTGTTTTCTGCTCTGTTTGACTATTACACAATCTCTTGGTCATTGTAGCTTTATAGCAAGTCTTGAATTTGCAAAGTGTCAGTCTTCTGACTCTGTTCTTCTTTCATCTTGTGTTGGCTGTTTGGGGCCTTTTGCCTTTTCATACAAAACTTTATAAATAAGTTAGTCAATATTAACAAAATAATTTGCTGGGATTTTGATTTATGTTATATTGAATCTATAGATCAAGTTAGGAAGAACTGACATCTTGGCAATGCTAAGTCTTCCTGTTCATGCACTTGGAATATCTCTCTATTTATTTAGGTTTTCTTTGATTTCTTTAGTCAGTGTTGTAATTTTCCTCATGTAGATCTTTCACATATTTGTTAGATTTGCCCCTCATTATTTCACTTTAATGCTAATGAGCTAAAATTTTAAAATTATACTATTCTTTTATTGATTACCATCGAAATTATAAAAAGCATTCTTTTATTAGGTTCTAATATTAGTTATTTTCTCACTTCACTGACAATCGCAATTAATTTTAATTCTTCATACATTTTAAAACCCACAAGTTCTTATCATAATAGAATTAGTAGTATGTTTTACACATTCAGTGTTCATTTACATTTACCTTCATACTTATTATTGTAGCTCTTCATTTCTTCCTACATTACCTTGTTTTGCTTAGCATAATCCATCTACAGAAGGGATACCTTGGCCAGGCTCAGTGACTCAGCCTGTAATCCCAGCACTTTGGGAGGCCAAGGCCAGTGGATTGCCTGAGACTCCGGGGTCGATACCAGCCCCGGCAACTTGGCGAGACTTCATCTCTACAATAAATTTTTTTAAAAGAAAAAAAGAAAGGACACCTTTTAGTATATTTCTAAGTCTTCGGTCTGATATGTTTTTATCTTTCCCTCAGAAGTGAAGAATGTTTTCATTGAGTTTAGAATCCCTGGTTGGCATGTGTTTCCTCCAATGACTTTAGAGATGTGATTCCAGCATTGTCTTTGTTTTCCTGTGTTGAATGCAAAGTTAGTCGCTGTCAGGTTCTTGGAGTTAGGTTGTCCATTTCGGAGATGTGTTTACTATTTTTTTCCTTTGATTCTGATTTACAAAACTTTCATTATAATTTGTATCTGTGAATTTTTTGTTTGTTTGTTATGCTATTTTGATTTCATAGTTTTTGTGACTCTGTGGCTTAATTTATCTTATCAATTTCAGAAATGCCTTAGCCATGATTTCTTCAAATGTTGCCTCCACACCATTACATCTTTTCTCCCCTTCTGAAACTTTACTTATGACTGTGTCACACCTATTTTACCATGATCTTATGTGTTTTAGTCTGTTTTTCCCATACTTTTTTCTCCATGCTTCTGTTTGGTTATTTTTTACTGATCTGTTTTCCAGGTAACTATTTCTTTCTTCATCATATCCCATCTGTTGTTTGACTCATTTTTTTGTATTCTTAATTTGTAATTGTATTTTTCAGTTCTAGCTTTTCTATTTAATTCTGTTATATAGATTTTGATTCTATGAAGTCTTTCTCCATCTTGTCATTTATGTCATAAGTATATACATTAAATTTTTTTACATATGTTAACTTTCTAGGTCTTGATATACATTTTTTTCTTGAGTCAAGGATCTTACTCTGCCACTCAGGTTGGAATGCAGTGGCATGCTCATGGCTCACCAAGCTTCAAACTCCTGGGCTCAGACAACACTTTTGCCTTAGCGTCCCAAGTAGCTGGGACTACAAGTGCACGCCACCATGCCTGGCTATTTTTTAAAAAAATTTTTATAGAGATAAGGTCTTGTTATATTTCCGAGGCTGGTCTCAAACTCCTGGGCTCAATCCTCCTACTTCTGCCTCCCAAGTTGCTGGTAATACAGGTGTGAGCTACCAAACCCTTTCTTGATAGCATTTTTAAATTTGATTAAAGGCCAGATATGTGTTCGAAAATGTGAAAATCCTAGGGCAGTACTGAACAACAGAATTTTCTATGAAAATGGAAGTGTTCTATATTTACGTAGTCCAGTATGGTAGCTTCTAGCCACATGGAGTGTTTGAATACTTAAAATATGACCGGTAAGACTGAGGAAATAATTTTTCATTGTAATGACTTTTTTTTTTTGAGTTGGAGTCTCTGTTGCCCAGACTGGAGTACAGTGGCATGCTCCCGCCCACCGCAGCCTCAACCTGCTATGCTCCAGCGATCCTTCCGCCTCAGCCTTCCAAGTAGCTGGAACTACAGGTGCGAGCTACAATGCCCGGCTAATTTTTTTGATTTATTGTAGAGGTGAGGTCTCTCCAAGTTGCCCAGGCCGGTCTCGAACTCACAGGCTCAGGCAGTCCACTCGCCTCAGCCTCCCAAAGCGCGGGATTACGGGCGGAGCCACCGAGCCCGGCTTGAAATGACTTTTCATAAATTTAAATGTAAATAGCCACGTGAGGCTTGGGGCCGACACATTGGTCAGCATGGTCCAAGATAACGTTTCTTGCCTGCCATTGTGCATTAAGGGTTGCAAATGTTCTGTTTGACGTTTCCTCCATCAGAGAAGATGTTCCTTAGCTTCCTGAGGGAGGTAAAGTAGGAGCAGATCACTTGAACATAATCAGGCCTTGAGCTGCATTTCATCATGCTTTTGCTGGATCTCTGATCCACTCTTTCTCTCACTGTGCAGTCCTCGGTGGTTACAAATGAAAGCCTGGAGTGAGCACCCGAGCCTCTCCACTTGGCTGGCTCTGGATCTCAGTTTTGGTCCCCTCAGAAAGACGAGCATCCCGGTGGCTTTCCATACCCTCCTAGGCTGTCACCACCTACTATACACACAGCTTCTGTGTTGCTCAAGAATTGACCGATGCCTCAGGAGAGTGATGAATCAAATTCGTAGATTCACTTTTCTGCACTTCCCTTTTTTCAGGATCCTGACCTCTCAGGCACTGACTGCTTGGCTGTTCAGATTCTCCATTTTTATCTCATCAGCCCTGTGAGGTGTCTGAATGCTCTTCTCAGCATCCCTCCCTCTTTACTGCTGTTTTGTGTTCAGCCTCACACCCTTGGTCCTTGCATGGCTCATGCATCATCAACTGGGCTGCCTCAGCGCAGACCATGAAATAGATGTTTCAGTGAACTTCATTTATCTGGAGGATGCAGGGAACACTGGTCATGACTTGGGGAGGTGGTATGCAGAAGGGCACACAGCTATAAAAGTCATGTCATTAAGCCAGTCACCACAGGCGGCAACTGGAGTTGAGTTCTTCAGGAAATTTCTGGGGAGTGGTTTTACACACCTGGCTCAGATTTGTCTTGTCCAGTCGTTGAGGCTTCTGTGTGCTTTTATATCAATTCCCAGGGGATGCTTTGGGAGGGAGGCAGTGTCCGCATCCACCTCATTCCCACCCCATGTAAAACTTGCCACTACTTGGAGCAACCTTCTGAGCTTCCAAAACCGCAAATTGTCAGACACTGAGATGCACGCAAAGGCAGTTGAACGCCTGCTGGACAGAGCTCACCAAGAGGCTGGCAGATGGAGCAGAGCAGACATGGCACAGAAAGCCAGGCTCACCTCAAGGAATTTGTTTTCTTTCCAGGATTTCGGTGCCTCCAGTCCTGGCCACCTTAATAGCTCTTAAAATCCAGCACATATATATAGTTTCTTCTATTTTTATCCATTTATTTTCTGCTTGTTCTAAGTGGGGGATTGGTCTCCTGAAAGCTCGTCAGTCATAACTGTCAGTGGAAAGCTAGGTTATTATATTTTGGGCACTAAAAGTATTTTACTGAATGATTTATGGGTCTGGGCACTAAAATATCTTTTTATTGATTTTGGAATTTGGGTAACTGCTATCCAGTTTGTACCAGTGAAATTAAAGGTATTTTTAGAGACCACCAAGCAATTCTTAACAAACATGGATCCACTGGAAACTCATTTCCTCATTTCAAGGATCTATTGATGTATGTTCTTTCCAATTAAAACGGTTTGTACTATAACTGTTTGGTATTTTCTTTGTGTGTGGTTATTCATGAAAAATTAAAGAAATACTAAGATTCTTCTCTAATACTATCATTCCACGCAGTTCACTGAGGGAATTACTTTGAAATAAAATGGAAAATGCTAAGTAAGGGGACGAGTTCTCTCTCTCTGTGTGTGTGTTGTTTATGCTTGCAGAATTTTAATGTTCTGGGGCTTGCCTCCAGACCACATTTGTGCCCTGTTGCCGAGAGATACTTGCCTCTAACTTGCTGAGAGCTCAATTTTTCTTTTGGGTACTTTCATGAGTGTCAGTTCTCATGCTCTCTGGAGCCATTTACTGCAACTGGATTGAGTTTGACCACTGGGTGATGAGTGTCAATGCAAATCATTGTTTGGCATCCCTGAAACTCCCACTTACCTATGTCCCTGTTCCCCAGACAGACTGTCCACCACCTAGACCACCCTGTCAGTGCCGAGCATGCCCAGTAATAGAATATGAATGTAGATCAAGGACTCAAAGCTGGACGTTCCTATGGACTGTCCGACATGAGGTAGCAGATGAGCAGGTATCGTCTAAGCAAGTTCAGGGAATGTGAACTAAGGGAGAAGGAATCTGATGGACAGGTTGCCACCAAGAATTTTGGTCACTCATATTAACAGTGAAATAATTCAAGACTGCCCACATATATGCAATGTTCTTTATAAAATACATGAATGCAGATGAGATTTTTTTTTAATGTCAAAAAATCCATGCTCTGGTGGACCATTTTACTGAATTCCTGTGGAACTTATTAACATAGATGAGAAGAAAGTGAGTACTAGGAATCCCAAAGGCGCTGCAACTAGAAGAGAGCCACTGCAAGAGCAGCCCAAGGTCAGACCTCGAGATGCAGTGACAGCACGCGGAGAGTAGTGTGCGCCAAGTTCCACAGGATGCGATCGCTGAACTGGCTTCCCCCAGGACAGAATCCAATTTTGGAGGAGCTTAACTAAGCCCTGCAAGCAGAATGGATAATGAGCATCTTTGAACTGAAGTGGAATATGTGGAGAATTAGGGCCGTTTCTAGAGAGCAAAACCAAATAGGTCCCCGAAGTTGTCATGAGTTAGTTTCTTTGCCCTCAAAGCCTGGCATTCAATGCAACATGTCTCCTGCTCTGCAGATATGTTTGTATCTGTTGTATGACACTACACGTAAGGGTGAATTTTCTATCAATTGTGATGCAATTTTGCTTACAGCAGAAATAAAGTACAGCGAGGCTTTTACATTACATTGTTCAGATTGAATGAGTCAATATCTGATGTTAGCTCTTACAGCTAATGTTGAGTTGGAAGAAGAATAAAGTAATAGCTGTTCACTGTAAATATCAGCACTGATTTACAGGAGACTTTGCACTTATGTTTCTCCTGTCCAGTGTTTCTCTCATCATCCACTGTCAGCAGCAAAAGTGAAAGCGTGACCAATACTGTGAAAAGGCCACCAGTATCAGTGCTCCTTCTGACCACAGGCAGAATCCAGTGAGAGACCCCCTGTAGGAGGAGATGTTACCAAGGCTCCCTTTCAATATCACTCAGGAAGCATAGTGGCACACACTGCCCCCTGCCTTGTTCTCATCGAATTGAAAGGGAGAGCATCAGGTAGCTTCTGATTTACTTATCTTTATTCCCAGTGCTTATTTATTAATCTCATACTCCCAATGTTTGGCATCATCGAGATTCTGGAATGAGAGCACCTGCGATTGTCCTCAGTCCAGGTCTCTGGGCCGGGAGGAAGTAGTCTCTGCTCCACTCACGGCTGTGCATGTCTGACACACCATGACAAGACGTGAGGAGAGGTTTGGCCTTGACCCTAGAGGAGTGCATGTTTTCCTAGAAGAGTCTGCTTCTCCGACCTGGAAAGTTTTTATATGCATATGTTGCTGAGATTAAACAAAAAAGATTTGTGATTGATTATCATTTTTGTGTCTGACTTTTTCCTACTTTTTATGTATCTAAAAATTGTGCACCAAAAAGAACTAAAAGTTTAAAAGAACTTTAATGGGCTCCGACCTCAGGTGCTACTCCTGAGAGAAAAGTAGCACATGAGATGGGCCCTGTGATCACTGAAATTTCTGCCTTGAGGTCACCATCAGGCATTGGCCCAGGAGAGAGGAATTCAAAGTGAGTCTGCGGCCTTCTTGAGGTGAGGAGCAGAGAAGGGTGTTTTGAGAGGCTGAGGTGACCCTTACTTAGAGGCAGAGGCTCAGAGTGGAGGCAGATACACAGAGAAGGAGCTTCAGAACTGTGCCTAGGGGTGACTTTGAGGCTGGCTGAACATGAGGCTGCATGTGCACAGGGTACAACTCCCTATGGCCAGGCAAAGGAAAGTGTGCAGAAAAGACGAATTACTGAGGAACTATAAATTAAGGGGAAAAAAACCCAGAGATCACACAGGAGCAAGAAGCATTTGAATGCCCAAAATCCAGAGTGGAGATGACTCCTTGAATACATGAGGCATTCACTAGGCTCCAGAAATAATGGCTTAGTAATGGGGGTGAGCTATATCTATACCTAGAGGAAAAACCACCTGCATCCATCATGAAGAAAGGTTTAAAAGCTAGTCTTGAGCTGGGCTCCGTGGCTCAGCCTGTAATCCCGCGCCTTGGGAGGCTGAGGTCAGTGGATTGCCTGAGCCCGCGGGTTTGAGACCCGTCTGAGCAACTTGGTGAGACCTCATCTCTGCAATAAATCAAAAAAAATAGCCAGGCATGGTAGCGCGTGCCTGTAGTTCCAGCTACTTGGAAGACTGAGGCGGAAGGATAGCCAGAGCCCAGCAGGTCGAGGCTGCGGTGGCCGGGAACAGCCACTGCACTCCACTCCAGTCTGGGCGACAGAGTGCGACTCCAGCTCAAAAAAAAAGAAAGAAAGAAAAGAAAAAAGCTAGTTTTGGAAGCATCAAACATATCTACAGAAGCCAGCCAAGGCAAAGTCACTCCAATCTTCATAGGAGTAGAACAAAGCCAGAACTCCACAGTGTCAAATTCACAATATGTGGCATTTCACACCATGTAAATTATACCTCATTAAAAGTTGACTTTAATGAAAGGAGTAAAATATCTTTATCTCCACAGATTTTTAAATGGTAAAATTTGATAACAGTTTAGTTAAAAACAAAAAAGCATTTTGCAACCTCGCAATAGGCAGTCACAGCCTAAACTCTCTTATATGTCACTGAGCTCCACTGACATCACGGTGAATAATGAAGCACTAAACACAGCCCCTATAGATCAAGAATATCTGTTTCTGCTTTTCTCTACTGGAAGACCTAGCCCACACAATAAGATCATATAAAAAATAAAGGGTGAAGGGAAATAAGATGAAGAGTTAAAATCTCGTAGATAGTTACTGCCTATATACAAAGACATGCATTAATAACAAAAGTGAGGTTCTGACTCAGGGGGTCCAGTTCCAGAGTATTTGAATTCACCAGCAGCAACTAGTTAGAAAGTTTACTTTTTTTTGTTTGAGTTGGAGTCTCACTCCGTCGCCCAGACTGGAGTGCAGCGGCCGCTCCCGGCCACCGCAGCCTCGCCTGCTGGGCTCCGGCGATCCTTCCGCCTCAGCCTTCCAAGTAGCTGGAACTGCAGGCACGCACTACCACGCCCGGCTAATTTCTTGATTTTATTGTAGAGATGAGGTCTCGCCTGCCCAGGGAGGTCTTGAACGCGCGGGCTCAGGCAATACACTCACCTCAGCCTCCCAAAGGCGCGGGATGACAGGCTGAGCCACCGAGCCCGGCTAGAAAGTTTACTTTTTAAGAAAAGCTACCATGTATAACAACTGACTCCCCCACCCACCTTTTTACAGCTGAGGAATACATCATTACTAAGCGGACGCAAAGACCTGGAGGAGTGTATTGCCTGAGCCCGCGCCCGCCCGGGCACCTTTGCGAGACCTCGTCTCTACGGTAAACCAAAAATTAGCCAGGCATGGTAGCACGCGCCCACGTTCTGGCTACTTGGGTGGAAGGATCGCGGGAGCCCAGCGGGTCGAGGTTGCGGTGGACGGCAGCGTGCCACTGCACTCCCGTGTGGGCGACAGAGTGAGACTCCAACTCAAAAAAAAAAAAAAAAAAGACCCGGAGGAAGGAGTAAAATTGTATTGAAAGGCACCTAGGAGATCTAAATAAGTGGAGAAGTGTGTTATGTTCATAGATGGTAATATCGTAAAGGTGGCATTTCTTCTAAAAATGATTATAAATTCAACACAATTCGAATTAGTTAACGGGGCTCCTTTTGAAACCTGAACTGATAATACTAAAATTTTTGTGGGGTAGTACAGAACCAAGAAAAAATAAGACAACCGAAGAAGGATATTACAGTAAAACTATGGTAAATAAAAATGTGGCACTAGGAAGGGAAACAGGAAGCACACTAGAGCAGAAATCCCCAAAGTAAAGCAACAGAAGTCTGGAGTGTGGAGTGTGGAGTAGAAGTGGTGTTACACGTTGGAGGGGACGGTTGGGACTTGCACATATGTGATGCTAGGACAACTGGCTGGACATGCAAAAGCATCACACCATTTCTTCTTCTCATACCTTGCACAGCTTTAGCACCCGGTGGACCAAAGGCATACAGTAAGAAAATACGAGTTGTAAAACGTAGGTAGAGCAAAGCATGAGAGAATATATGACAGTGATAGGAGATATGAGTTTCTTGACCTAGACACACATAAAACACGCATACATCAAAAAAGAGAAGATTGGTAGATCTGACTATACTAAAAATTACAACTTCTGTATGAAAAATGTGAGAAAACAAGCTCCAAATTAGAAGATTTTAGTAATCCATAAATCATAGCATACAAAACACACACACACAAACACACACACACACAACAGCTTTTTTTAAATTTCAGTAGCTTTAGGGATTACAAGTAACTTTTGGTCTAGGCTTTAAGCGTACTCTTCACCCTCATATGTGCACATTGCACCCTATAGTGCTTTTCCATCTCTCCCCATCTTCTCCTCCTTTCTGAGTCTCCAGTGTATATTTTTCCATTCTCTACTTTTTTGTGGATCCTTGGTTTAGTGCCCACATATAAGTAAGAACATATGGTTTGGTTTTCTGTTTCTGCATTAGTTCACTTAGGATGATTTTCTCCAATTCCATCCAAGTTGCTGCAAAAGACATTATTTCATTATTTTTGATAGCTGGCTAATTAGTATTCCATAGTGTATTTATACCACTTTTGTGTGTGTGTGTTGGAGTCTCACTCTGTTGCCCAGACTGGAGTGTAGTGTCACGCTCCTGGCCACCGAGGCCTCGACCTGCTGGACTCCAGCGATCCTTCCACCTCAGCCTTCCAAGTGGCTGGAACTACAGGCACGCGCTACCATGCCTGGCTAAATTTTGATTCATTGTAGAGATGAGGTTTCGCCAAGTTGCCTGGGTGGGTCTCAAACTGCGGGGTCAGGCAATTCACTCACCTCGGCCTCCCAAAGCATGGAATTACAGACTGAGTCACTGAGCCTGACCATATACCACATTTTCATCATCCACTGATAGTTTGATGGACATTTAGATTGATTCTACATCTTTGCAATTGTGAACTGTGCTGCAATGAACATGCAAGTGCAGGTGTCTTTTTCATATAATGATCTCTGTTCCTCTGAGTAGATACTTAGTAGTATCAATGATCAAATGATAGATCTACTTTTAGTTATTGGAGTAATCTCCATACCAAGGTTGTACTAATTTACACTCCCACCAACAGTGTATAAGTATTCCACTTTCTCTGTACCCACGCCAGCATCTATCATCTTTTGGTTTCCCAATAATGACCATTCTGATTGGGGTAATGTAGAATCTCATTGTGATTTTGATTTGCGTTACCCTGACGATTGGTGATGTTGAGCATCTTTTCATATATGTATCGACCATTTGTATATCTTCTTTTGAGAGATGACATTTGCCCACTTTTTAACGGAGTTACTGGCCTTTTTTTCTTGCTGATTTGTTTGATTTCTTTGTAGATTATGAATATTAGTACTTTGTTAGATGTATAGTCTGTAAATATTTTCTCCCATTCTGTATGTTGCCTGTTTGCCCTGTTGATTATTTCTTTTGCTGTGCAGAATTGTTTTAGTTTAATTAAGTCCCGCTCATTTATATTTTTGTTTCTTTTACCTTTAAGGTTTTAGCTGTAAATTCTTGGTTGATGGCCAGAAGAATTTTTCCTAGGTTTTCTTCTAGGATTTTTATGATTTCAGGTCTGATATTTAAGTCTTTAAACCACCTCGAGTTACTTTTTATATATGAGGAGACTTAGAGATGAGTTTCATTTTTCTGCATGTAGCTATCCAATTTTCCCAGCAGAATCTATTAAATAGGGTGTCCTTTCCCCAGTGTATGTTTTTGCCTGCTTTGTTAAGATCAGTTGGTTGTAGGTATCTGGGTTTATTTCTGGATTCTCTATTCTGTTCCATTGGTCCATTTGTCAGCTTCTGTACTAGTACCATGCAGTTTTGGTTACTGCAGCCTTGCAGTATAATTTGAAGTCAGGTAGTTAATGCCTTCAGCTTTGTTATTTTTGCTTAGGATTTCTTTAGCTATTCTGTCTCTTTTTTGGTTCCATATGAATTTTAGGATTTTTTTTTTCTAATTCTGTGAAAAATGATATTGGTAGTTTAATAGAGATTGTACTTTTAACAATGTTGATTCTTCGAATCCATGAGTATGACATGTTTTTCCATTTGTTTGTGTCCTCTATAATTTATTTCATCAGAGATTTGTAGTTCTCCTTGTAGAGGTCTTTCACCTTCTTGGTTGACTATATTCCCAGGTATTTTAGGTTTTTGGCTGTTATTGTAAGTGGAATTGAAGTCTTGATTTGATTCTAAGCTTATTTTCTATTGGTTTATAGCTACTGATATGTGTGTTTTGATTTCTGCATCCTGAAACTTTACCAAATTCATTTTTCAAGCCCAGGCATGTTTTGGAAGACTCTAGGATTCTCTTGGGTATAAGGCCATATTGTCTCAGCATACAGAGATAGTTTGATTTCTTCTTTTCCAATTTAGAAACACTTTATTTCTGTTTATTGCCTAACTGTTCTGGCTAGTATTTCCAGTACTATGCACAATAGGAGTGGTGAAAGTGGGCATCCTTGCCTTGTTTCAGTTCTGAGGGGAAATGTCTTCAGCGTTCTTCCATATAGAATGACATTGGCTGTGGGTTTGTCATAGATGGCGCTTATTATTTTGAGGAATATTCCCTCTGTGTCTATTTTGCTAAGGGCCTTTATCATGACGGGATGCTGGATTTTAGCAAGTGCTTTTTCTGCTTCCATTAAAATGATCATATGGTTTTTGTTTGTTTTTAATTTTGTTTATGTAGTAGATTATGGTTACTGACTGAGCCACTTTTGCATTCCAGGGATAAAACTTACTTGGTCATGGTGTATTATTATTATTATTCATGTGCTGTTGCATTTGGTTTGCCAATACTTTGTTGGGGATTTTTGTGTCTATGTTCATGAGAGATATTGGTCTGTATTACTCTTTCGTTCTTGTGTCTTTTCCTGGCTTTGATATCAGAGTAGTATGGGTCTTGTAGAATGAGTAAGGGAGCATTCCTCCTCTGTTTAATACGTGTGAAGAACTGGTACTGACTGTGGTACCATTTGCCCACTTTTTTAATGGAGTTACTGGTCTTTTTTTCTTGCTGATTTGTTTGAATTCTTTGTAGATTCTGGATATTAATACTTTCCTAGATGTATAGTTTGTAAATATTTTCTCCCATTCTGCATGTTGCCTGTTTGCTCCAAAACATAGCCTCCACTGTCTCATTATTGTGTCAGGGTTTAGGAACAAAATTAAAAATTGCATTTCTCACTCTTGGTCTGTACTTTCATTTGGATTGTGGGGTTTTTTTCCTTAAGCTTTTTAAAAAATTCATTCTGCCACCAGACTATATTTTTTTAGTGGAGCACTGAGACCATTTATGTTCAGAGTTAATTATATGTAAAGTACTATTTCATCATACTGGTTGTTATCAGGTTGTTTTATTTACTCATTTATTTTCTCTATTGTTTCACTGTTCCATAAGGCCTGTGAGATTCATGATTTCCAGCATTTTTATTTTGGTATATTTCAATCTTTTGTTTTAGTATTTAGAACTCCTTTGAGTATTTCTTGTAGAGTGGGCCTTGTGGTGACAAATTCCCTCAGCATTTGCTTGTCTGAGAAAGACTTTATCTTCTTCATTTATGAAATTTAGTTTTGCATGATACAAAATTCTTGACTGACTTTTATTTGGTTTGAGGAGATTGAAGATGGGTCCCCAGTCCCTTCTGGCTTGTAGGGTTTTTTCCTGAGAAATCTGCTGTTAGTCTGATATATTTGCCTTTGTAAGTTATTTGATGTTTTTGTTCCACTGATCTTAAAATTATTTCCTTCACATTAACTTTGCAGAGGTAGATGATTATATATTTTGGGAATGACATTTTTTAAATGAATCTTCTGAGGGTTCTTTGTGCTTCCTGTACCTGGATGTTTGAATCTCTAGTAAGGCCAGGAAAGTTTTCTCTATTATTCTCACATAGGTTTTCCAAAACTGTTGTTTTTTCTTCTTTCTCCAGAACATCTAGAATTTTTAGGTTTGGACGTTTTACACAATCCCATATTTCTTGGAGATTTTTTTCCATTCTCTTGATTATTTTATCTTGATTCTGAGAATTTTTTTTTTTAGTTGGAGTCTCAATATGTTGCCCAGACTGGAGCACAGTGGCATGTTCACGACCACTGCAGCCTCCTGAAGGAGCTCCAGCGATCCTTCTGCCTCAGCCTTCCAAGTAGCTAGAACTACAGGTGCGTGCTACCACGCCTGATTAATTTTTGATTTATTGTAGAGACAAGGTCTCACCAAGTTGCCCAGGCTAGTCTCGAAACTGTGGGCTCAGGAAATCCACTCACCTCAGCCTCCCAACGTGCTGGGATTACAGGCTGAGCCACCGAGCCCGGCCTCTTTGGATAATTTTTTATCCATGTCCTGAATAGTTTTTAAAATTTCTTTGTCAGTTTTCCATTTTCTCCTTAAGCTCACTGTGTAATTTTATAATTAACTTTTTGAATTATATGTCTGAAATTTCAAAGATTTTGTTTTGGTTATAGTTCATTACTGAAGAGTTGGTGTGGTCTTTTGGAGGTGTTGGAGGACTCTGTTTTTTCATATCATCAAAATGATTTTTCTGGTTCCTTCTCATTTGGGTAGACTAATTCTCCTCAGGTTGGCAGGGAGCTGGCTTGCACACTGTAGGGTTCTTTTGGCTATATAAAGTCTTGTTTTGGTGAGTTTTTTAATTGCCTGTTGTGGCAGTCCTGTGTTGGGTACCTGCCTCTGACTTACAGTATCTTGTGAAAGTGGTGCTAGCTAGGGTCTGGGAACAGGCATTTCCAATGAGGTGTTATATCCAACGTGGTGGACTGTGCTGTTAACTTCTTGCCTGGACATGAGGCTCGTGGGAGAAAACCAGCTGCCTCGGTGGCTGATAGTTCTTGGCCTGTGTTGCTCCCAGGAAGTGCCCACCAACCGAGGCAGAGGGCAGGACTCTGGGGATTACTCAAGTACTCCATCTGTTTGGAGCCTTCTAGGAGAGTTCGGGTGGAAAGAGATCCCAGTATCTTGCCAGTGCATTCTCCTGGTCATTCCAGTGGGGATTGGGAGGGATTCCCAGGCCACTGGGGTAAAACAGCCAAGCAGAGCCGCCCAGAATAGCTTACAAAGGTGGTGACAGGTTACTATGGCAACGAGTCTCACCCAGACCGACCTTGTCTTCAGGCAGGTTAAGCTCTGGATGGCAAAGTGCAGCCAGCCTCAGGGGCTCAGGCATTCTCATTTAGCCCACTCCAGCCAGGAGTTTGCCCTTGGGAGCCACCCCCATCCAGGTTTGCTGAAAAGCAGCTCCGCAAGGATTCAGTTTCAGGGCTTTGGCAGCTCGGACTGCACCTCTCCTTGTGGGTTTCCACAGAACAAGGCTGTGAGTGAGGCAGTTTCCTGTGAGGGACTGGAATCCCACAAGTCTCAGGAGGCCTGCAAACTCTGTGGCAGGAGCACAGAACTTCTGAATTCCTCTCACTCGCCTTGCACACTGTGTGTAGAGGTTGTAGTTGTCTGTGGTGGTCCAGGTGAGAGTCTGGCTAGTTCCTGTCCAAGTTGATGGATCTCTTCCTTCTTTGTCCTATGTGTTTGTCATCACTTTTTTTTTTTGAGTTGCAGTCTCACTCTGTCACCCAGGCTGGAGTGCAGTGGCACGCTCACGTCCACCGCAGCCTTGACCTGCTGGGCTCAGGCCATCCTTCCATCAGCCTTCCAAGTAGCTGTAACTACAGCTGTGCATCACCATGCCTGGCTAATATTTTTTTATTTATTGTAGAAACAAAGTCTCACTAAGTTACCCAGGCTGGTCTCGAACCCTTAGATTCAGGCAGTACTCTCTCCTCGGCCTCCCATAGTGCTTGGATTACAGGATTGAGCCACTGTGCCAGGCCCATTACTTTTTTTTTTGAGTTGGAGTCTCACTCTGTCGCTCAGACTGGAGTGCCGTGGCATGCTCCCGGCCACTGCAACCTTTACCTGCTGGGCTCCAGCGATCCTATTGCCCCAGTCTTCCAAGCAGCCGGAACTAGAGGCTTGCACTACCATGCCTGGCTAATTTTTGATTTATTGTAGAGACGAGGTCTTGTCAAGTTGCCAAGACCCGCAGGTTCAGGCAATTCACTTGCCTCGGCCTCCCAAAGTGCTGGGATTACAGGTTGAGCCACCGGGCCTGGCCATTTTTTTGATGACTGGTGGGGTTTACTGCTGGCCTGATTCCTTTCTGGGTGCTGAGGAAGCTCTATCTTAGCTTACTCCATAGGTGAAACTTACTTTAGCTGCCTCACACAGCCATCTTCCCTATTCTCCCCCTAAAACTTCTCTTACGTCAAGTTGGGTAATAACTATGAATGGCAAGTCCACAGTTTTTAAAAACATTCTAATAACTAATAGGCATATAAACTTTGCAAAATTTAACTAATGGTAAAGTAAGTGTGAATTGAATGGTAATATTTCCTAATTCATATACATTATATTTGTAAAAATTAATAAGTCTGCTAATGCCAAGAATGTTAACAATGTAGGAAAATGAGAAATCTTATATGGAGCTGGTGAGAGTATAACTAGGTACAACCCACTTATAATAAACTATACCGTGTTTATAGGTTATTATGTATACATAGGTAAAGCCACCTTAAAAAGCAATTTGCCAACTTGCCAATGGTAGTAAATTTGATGACACATGTGATCAGTGAAAAGGCAAACTGAGGCAAGGTGGGCTGGTGCTGGCACCGAAGGAATAATGCAAGACTGCAGCCAAGAAAGAAGTAGAAGGAAGTAAAGTTTATTTTTCACCTTTCACAAATTGGAAAGGGGGCCAACACTCAGGAGCAAGTGTGGCACCGAAGGGTCAAGAACTGGGTATATTTAAGGACCTTTGGGGGTAAGGGGGGGTTGGGCCTGAAGGGGGTCTCAGTCAAAAGGAATGTCCAGGGATGCTATTCTTTGATGTTGTTTGAGTCTTAGATCTTGATGTCACCAGTATCTCATGACCTCAGGTGGTGGGAAGAGACAAGTGGGGGAGCGGTTTTTTCCTCTAAGAGACCTGTCAGAAGTTTCCAATCCACAAGCTCCTTGGCAAAAATGTGGTCTTATTATCATTTTTATGGTTTCTGCCAGCTAAAGAGTGATCTTTGACCTTCCACCTTGTTTCTTAGAGATTCTCATGCTAAACCATGAATTGAAAGGTTTGGCTGTCCTAGTCTAGCATCTGATGGAGATATCCCTGATGAGGGAGTGGGTTAGGCTACCAGCTTGGCTTGCAGCAAAATGTCTGAATGCCTCCTAAAACCGGTCTATTGGAAATTTATCTATGTCTAACCTGTGCTAGATTCAAAGCGTGTCAGTCTAACCAAATATGGTATACTGAAGCAAAATGTGAACTAAATTTATTCTAAGTTTATCGGAGCCCCTCTTTACGATCATTAATTTCATTTCCAGAGAAATTTTTATCCACTAAGATTTATATATTAGGATTTTATTTCAACAGTAGGTGGTAGTTGTTAGGGTACTGGACAGGGTGAGGGAAAATGGATGGAGCAAGGGGTACAGCACCGCCAGGGCTGGCAAGCTGGGGGTGCCACGCTCAGAACCCAGAGATACGAGTAAATTGCAAAGAATTGGGACACCCAGAGGTGAGAGAAGAAAAGATTTATTTAAGAAAAGTTCACCCCTCACAGACAGGGAGTGGGGCTACACTCTAGGTGAGTGTGGTCTCGTAGTCCCCCCGAATCCTGGCTTAAATCCTTCTCTTGGAGATGTTGCACGTGACTGCCATGACTTCTTTATCAACCACCTGTGGATGTCTTGGAGATCCTGTGACACACATAGCCAGTAATGTCCGCCAACATTATCATAGCCCTTAGAGAAGGGCGTGCCAAGGATTCTAATTCTCCTGTACCTTTCCTAACGACATTCCTTAGAGCTAGTGGAGGGTGCACCTCCCCTTATCTCCTAGGCATTCCCAGTGGGTAGCTTCAGGGGGCCCTTGGCTTCCCTGTAGATAGTGCCCAATTTACTGGAAGATTGAATCCCCACCTGCTCTCCCTCTGAGAGGTCATAACTTTTGTAATTACAAGTTTCATGACTTTTACAATTCTTACCCAATGCATGATGTCTTAGTCCTTGTAAATTCCCTTTACTTTAGGCAAACTTGTTTGCCACTATGAGATACTTCTGATATCTGGAAATCTGTTTCTGAAAAGGCAAAGTCAGTAAAGTTAATTATACCTAAAGTGTGCATTTCTCCTAAAGCAGCACACCTTCTACTTTCTCATCATTGTGTCAGGGTTTAAGAACAAGATGAAAAATGGCTTCCCACTCTCGATCTGTCCTTTCAGTAGTGAAAGCTTAAAAGCAATCAAACAGCAAATCAGCCAAAACTCTAACATTTTTTATATAAGAAATTGAATGAATAAATTAAGCTAATGTGTAAATAATCTGTGGTAGAAAGTTAATATATTTATATTATTGAATCTTCCTTGCAGTAGTAAGATAGTGTCATTTTTTTTTAAATTTTATTTAGTTTTTTCTTAGGTAAGTTGAAGCTTTGTGGTTAGGTTTAGTCCAAGAAATTTTATAGTTTTTATAACTATCATTAATGTGAGATTGCTTATTATTACATTTTCCAATGATGTATAGGAAATGCTTTCTTTTTTTTATGGTGGCTTCTTAATGTGATTTTCTTTCTTATTTTTCTTTCTTCCTTCCTCCTCCTTATTTAATCTAATTTTATTGTATTTTTCAAAAGTATTGACTTGATTACTTATTTTATACCAAAATTTCATTCCTTTTTAATGTCTAATAAGTTAATTCAAGGCAACAATTTTAATATTTTTGGGGGAGGGAGCGCAATTTTATTACATTCTTTTATTTCTAAATATCTGGTTATTTTAGTTTTCATTTCTTCTAGTGATTTAATTTTTACATGAAGAGCTATTTGGATATCCATTAATTGTTAATGTGGAATTTCATTACATTGGTTACTGCATATTGATTTTTGCCTTAAAATATGTGTAGACATTTCCTTTTGCAAAGCACACAGTCAATTTCTCTGACTGGTCTGTGTGTGTTTGCAGCATTATGTTAGTTATATACACATATATGATTTTATTAGGCTATTTTTTTCTCCAAGATACTTAAATCTGTTACTTTAAATTTTCTATATTCGTATTTATTTGGAAAGAACTGTATTAATGTCTGCCAGTAATTTTGTAGGATTGTCAATTCCTCCTTGCATTACTATTTATCATTATTATTTACTTTATACATACTTCATTAACATTACTAGAGAAATGAAAGAAGAAACAGAATCCATGTTAGAAGAGTATGTTGCATATTACTTATTTCCAAGATGTCAATATATTGCTTAGTTTTTTGACAATTAATGATCTAGAAAATAAGAAATAGAATAATCCAAATAGAAAGATAGGAAAAAAAATAAGCAGAATAAGAAGCAGAAGCCGGACTCAGTGACTCAGCCTGTAATCCTGCACTTTTGAAGACTGAAGTGAGTGGATTGCCTGAGCCCGTGGGTTCGAGACCCGCCTGGGCAACTTGGCGAGACCTCATCTCTACAATAAATTAAAAAATTAGCCAGGCGTGGTAGCGGGTGCCTGTAGTTCCAGCTACTTAGAAAGCTCAGTGGAAGGATCCCTGGAGCCCAGCAGGTCGAGGCTGCGGTGGCTGGGAGCGGCCACTGCACAACAGTCTGGGTGACAAGAGTGAGACTCCAACTCAAAAAAAAAAAAAAGAAGCAGAGTGGTCCCAACCAAAGAGTGATGTATACATGTACATGTTAGATTAGTCAACATTCATGGTATGCTTTTTCCTTTTATAAGTGTTAAAAATGTACTCTTGCACTCCAGCCTGGGCGATGGAGTGAGACTCCAACTCAAAATAAATAAATAAATAAAAGAAAAATGTACTCTTCTCCAGACAAATGGCATGATGAGAACATGGATATAAGTAGATAAGATATTGATTATCAGGGGGAAGTCTTGGATTCAGTGTTTGAGAGAGCAGATTTGGGTACTCTGTGGCTGCTCTGGCCCCACAGGCCTTCTGCACCTCTTTCCTTGCTTGTACCACAGGTATTCCAGACGCAGCACCCTTACGCATCATTAGAGGGTGTAGGAGGGCTGAGATATGACATAAAGGACAAGGATCCCAGGGCTGGACACCAAGGCACAGAGGGTGTTAGCCATCAATCCCAGGAACTACTTAAAGCACTTATGACAGAGATTTAATTGTGTTAAAAGGCTCTTACAAATCAATAAGAAAAAATACAAACACAATCAATAGAAATTGGTGCAAATGAATAGCAACTCATAAATCAAGTAAAAATAGAGCATAAGTACTATGGAGATACATTTATGTAGTAATCAAGCAATAATAATTGAGTAAATAAATGTACAAGTAATTTTCATCTGGTTAGGTAGATGGCAAAAAAAAGTAAATCAATAAAAAATAAATGCAATAATTAAAAACATTAAAACTACAGTTAAATTATATAGGCAGTATGTGTAATATACACTGAGAAGTATGTCATTGCCTTGGTTCAACTGTGAGCAAAATGCATGCTCACTTGCAGCGTTAAGAACTGAAAGCTCCTGTAGTTTCAGCTCCTTGGAAAGCTGAGGTGGAAGGATCGCCGGAGCCCAGCAGGTCAAGACCGCGGTGGATGGGAGCGGCCACTGCACTCCAGTCTGGGTGACAGAGTGAGATTCCAACTCAAAAAAAAAAACCAAAAGAAAGTGTACATTGAAAAATACACACTAAAATGATAATGATATTATTTTGTGTTGAGAGTAAGAACAATTTGATATTCTTTTTTATATTCCACAATAATTCTTATTTTTTAATTCAAAAAAGACAAAGGGCAAGATTATATTGAAAGATATATACAAAGATTATATAAAAAGAGCTTGTTAATGCTTTTTTTTTTGAGTTGGAGTCTCACTCTTGTCCTCCAAGCTGGAGTGCAGTGGTACGCTCACAGTCATTGCAGCCTTGATCTGCTGGACTCAGTTGGTCCTTCCATCTCAGCCTTCCAAGTAGCTGGAACTACAGATGCATACCACCATTCCCAGCTTATTTTTTGATTTATTGTAGAGATGAGGTCTCATCAAGTTGTCCAGGGTGGTCTCGAATCCCCGGATTCAGGCAGTCCTCTCACCTGGCCTCCCAAAGTACTGGAATTACAGGCTTGAGTCAACAAGCCTGGTCAATAATTGTTCTAATGTGCAATATTTTGCACTAAATTTGTCTCTGAATTATAAATAAAATTTGAGCATGCTTAGGTCACTGGCATACAATACATAATGAACCCTATAGAAAAGAGTCATATTGAAATAGAATATTTTGAGAGTTCATTCTTGTTTACTGTACCCCAATACATAATATTAAATATTAGTAAATCAGTGTCTTATATTTAACAATTTTGATTTATTGAGTTCAATTTAGGATTATAAAAGAGTGTAAAAAAGCTATTTTAAGAGGGTACACACTAATATGTCAGTTGCTTTTATTTGCACAATATATTTAAGAGTTCTGATTTCAGCCTTATCATGTAAGGGAGCTTAAAATTGTCACTGCATTCCTTACCAAAAAAATCTGAACAACTGAAAATTAACATCTCTTTTTGGTTCCCTAGTAAAACGAGGTCACAGGGCAAACAAACTCCCAGAAATCTGGAGACACAAGGAATTAAGAGACTCACAAGAGATCTGCTTACAGGAATGGTGCCATTGAAGCCATGGGTATGTGGGAGCCCGTAGGTGATGATTTGCATGAGTTGCTGTAGACTAGATTGAGTGAGAAAATACTGGGGCTGCAGTCTTACCAGGAGGTCCTCACTTTTGTGAAAACACAGACTCTCCTCAGACACTGCAGGGTTTTCATGGGGATCTGAGAAAGACTGTTGAATGTGATGGCAGGAGGAGAGGAAATTCAGCCATGAATAAATACCCCCAGAGCCATCTATGTAACAAAGGCCTGCTCTCCTGAGAAAAGATCTTGCCTGAGGCATAGCCCAGCTGGCCATTCACCCCCAGCCTCCCTGTCTCACAGTAGGAGGGTTCAAAAAAGGGTTTTGCCTCTTTGGGGGAAAAATAGTGATTGTAAAGGTAACAGCCTTCACACAGGCTGGTATGACACTGCGATTTAATCATAGTATCATAGACTGTTCTCCTTCCTCACGCCTGGTCATTACATTAGCAGTGATTCTGTAGAATGACAGAGAATTACAGTGGAAAAGTCTGAAATACACAGACTGTCTCTGAGGAAGAGTAAATAGGAAGCCCAAAATCAAGAGGGGAGACTAAAACAAGAATACTCTAAGAATTGGAAACCCCTGACACTTACAGCTACAGCTACAGCACACGTTAAATAAAGGTTAATCCTTATCCAGCATAATGTAGATTCTCACACCAAAGGCCTATTTACCTCAGCTCCCATTACCTGACACAAGTTTGTCTTCCAACAAAAAATTGCAAGTAATGGCACAGGCAAGAGTAAAATCATAGTATGAAAATACAAAGCAAACAATAAAACCAAACCTAGACAGGGCAGAGATGCTGGCATTTTTAGAGAGGGAATTTAAAGAACTATGATTAGTGTTTCCATTAGAGCCTTCTTAGAAAAAGCAGAAACACACATAGACAGATAGATACTGTAAGCAGAGAGATGGAAATTCTAAGAAATAATCAAAAGAAAATGCTAGAACTCAAAAACATAGGAACATTGAAACATTGAAAATTGAAAAATACCTTTGAAGGGTTTGTCAGTAGCCTAAGTATGGTCAGGAAAAGAGTCAGTGAGCTTGAAGAGGGCAACAGAAACTTCTCAAACTGAAATGCAAAGAGAAGAAACATAAACAGAACAGAACCTTCAAGAATTGTGGGACAATTTTAAAAGATGTAAATATGCATAATTGGAATATGAGAAACAGAAGAAAAAGAAAAGAGAGCAGAATAAATTTTTGAAGAAAGAATGCCTGAAAATGTTCCCAACACTAAACAACAGATCCAGGAAGCACAGAGAATACCAAGAAGGATGGGTACTGAAAACAAAAACAAACAAACAAACAAACAAAAACAAATGACAAACAAGCAGACTACAAGGAGGCGTATCATATTCAAACTCCAGTAAACCAAAAATGAGGAAGAAAATATTGAAAGAAACCAGAAGTGGAAGAAAAAGCCTTACCTATTAAAGATAAGAATAAGGATTATAGCATAAGTAGGACATCATGCAAGAAAAACAGATGAATAAAATATCTAACATATTGAACAAACAAAATCATCCCAGAATTCTGTATTCCTAGAATTCAATCCCAGTGAAATTGTACCTCAAATGTTAAGGAGAAAGAAATATTTTTGAGGCAAACAAAAATGGGAGAAATTCATGAACAGAAGACCTACCCTGCAAGCAATGTTAAAAGTTTTTCAGGGAGAAGGAAAATATACAAGTGAGATTTAGAGTGACAAGAAGATAAGAAGCAATCAGAGAAGTTGTATATAAAATTTACGTGAAATATTTAATTTGGACTGGGCTCGGTGGCTCAGCCTGCAATCCCAGCACTTTGGGAGGATGAGACGAGGGGATTGCCTGAACCCGCAGGTTCAAGACCCACCCGGGCAACTTGGCGTGACCTCATCTCTACAATAAATTAAAAATAAAACTAGTTGGGCATGGTAGTGCGCGCCTGTAGTTCCAGCTCCTCGGAAAGCTGCGGCGGAAGGATCGCAGGAGCACAGCAGGGCGAGGCTGCGGTGACTGGGAGCGTGCTACTGCACTCCAGTCTGGGCGACAGAGTGAGACTCCATTTCAAAAAAAATTAATTTTTATCTGCAATTGATCTAAAAGATAGCAATTTATTTAAAGAAGTAATAGTAACCATGCATTGAGTACTTATAGCATATAGATGAATGAATGACAATGTCATAAGGGAACTAGGAATATTTAGTTATAAGATCTCTGTGTTACATGTAAGGTATATTGCTATTTGAAGATAGTTTTGGATTAGGTTAAAACATATAGTAAACTCTAGGGAAACCCCTTGAAACATTTAAAATATAAATATAATTAATATGCTAATACAGAAAACAAAGTGAATCATAAAAATGTTCAATTAAAGCATGAAAGGGAGAAGAAACAAAGAACAAATGCAATGGACAGAAAACACCAAGATTGTAGATATTATTCCAATTATATTAATAATAACTGCAAATGAGAATGGTATATCAATTAAAAATCAGAGACAATAGACTAGATTAAAAGTCAATACACAACTATATGATGTCTATAAGGAATGCATTATGAAAATAAAAACACATGTTAAAATCATAAGGATGGAAAAAAATATACTGTGCTGTACTGGGTTGAATAGTGTCATCACCAAACTTTTGCCCACACAGAATCTCAGAAAGTGACCTTGGTTGGAAACGTGGTCTTTGCAGATGTCATTAGTGAAGATGAGGTCATACTGGATTAGAGTGACTCTAAATACAGAGATTGGTGACCCTACAGGAAGGACATAAAAATATACAGGACACAGAGACCCCAGGGAGAAAACCACGTGAAGTTGGAGGCAGAGACTGGATTGACGCAGCTACACGCCAAGGAATGCCGAGATCTGCTGCCTACACAGGAAGCCAGAAAAGGGCAAGGACGGGTCTTCCTTAGGGTCTTCAGATTAAGCATAGCCCTATCAACATCTTGATTTTGGATATCCATCCTCAGAACCATGAGAGAATACATATCTGTTATTTTTAACTACCTAGTTTGTGGTACTTTGTTACAGCGACCCTAGGAAACTGGTACGGTGTGATCAGATCGCTTGAATAAAACTGGAGTAGCATCAGTCATTTCAGACAAAGTGGACTTCAGAAGAAGGGAAAGCATCAGGGCTGAAGAGGAAGATTACATCACAAAGGGATTGGTTTTCCAAGAAGACAGCAATCCTTGCTACCAAGAGTAGTCTAAAGAGACATGAATACTGAAAATAACATGCTCCCCTGGAACAGAAAAGAGACAGTCAACAAAACTAAGAAAACCTTAATCAAGGAAAAACTTTATTTATGTAATGTATTGATATTGGTTCACCAATTATAACAAATATATCTATAATATAAGATGATATTAATGAGGAAAACTGGGTGTGGGTTGCATGGAAGTTTTCTGTGCCCTTTGCACAATTTCTCTATCAATCTAGAACTGTTTTGAAATTAACACTGTGTGGTGTGTATGTGAATATTCCTCAGAAGAATGACATGACCAGATGACTTAAGAAACAGAAAACCTACTATTTTTTACTCATTTAATGCTCATATATTAGAAAATTAAACGTACATCTTGATGGTTGTTCTGAATTGGTTAGTGTCATACTCCTCATGTGAATGAAACATACCTTTTGGAAAAAACAATGGGCAATATTTACAGATCTTTTTACAATTTCCATACCATTTGACTGTCAAAATGGAAACAGATTTTGTCCTTAAGATGTCAGAAATGAGACTTTCTTATACTATTGCTTATTAAATGTGACATGCCTTGTAGAATGTCTAGACAGGTAACGTTTTCCTAAGAAACTTGGTTCCTTAATATTCTGTCTTGATAGAATGTGAGCCAAGATCTGGGCTGAGCTGGAGAAGAGTTGAGCTGCCATTTGTTGGAGTAGTTAAGACAAGTCAAAATGAAGGTTTGAAGCACACATTGTAATGTTTAAGCAAGGGGTGATCAAGATTAAGTGCTAGACCCCCAGCCACACACCCTCCATTTTCCCCATAGACTAGTGTCAGGCAGGGGCAGATAGGTCCGCTCAGATGTGGAGATCAGCTCCGGGTCCCAAAGTCTCCTGATACCTATGAGCCCGGGGACTAGGGGAGGGGTGGAAAAGTACTGAACCCTGAGAAAGAGTAGAGGAGGAAGTGTATTCAAAGTCACCCTCCAGTAGAGAAAGGAAGCAAGAGGGGAAACCTCAACTGAGGATGCACAATAAGGTTGCTTCCAAGCAGACTCACCTGGCATAAAAATGGAGACATGCATTGAGAGTGTGGTTGGCTAGGGACCTGGAGCATGAGTGCAACTCCTTTCAGAGACTGCGAGACTCTGACTGCACCAGGTCTGGTGTGGGAGGGCAGCATCCCATGAGGCCTGCCAGATAAGCAGTGCAATTATCTGTAGACAGTCTGAAAAATCACTTGGGATTTTGATCAAGAGCTGATTCCTCAACATGTTTCTCTCTTAAGAGAATGCTTTTCTTTTGTTTGCATGGGGGAAATATTCTTATGCTTCCAAGAGCAGTATGTTTTAAAATAAAGAAGGTATGGTAAAATTCTTGAGAGACAATCCTGTTACAAGAGACAGAACATGAAAATCATATGTTGATGTTTTAAATAGGGCCAAGTATCAAAAACTGGCTGGCGCTGTAGACACCTGTAGTTCTAGCTACTCAGGAGGCTGAGGCAGGAAGACTGATTGAGCGCAAGAGTTCCTGTCCAGCCTGGGCAATGTAACGCAACTCCATCCCTAATAAACAAACATACACATAACTAAATATTTTTAAAAGAATAAACAAATGGGTTGGTGTCAGAGATGTCGACTACTAAGTGCAAAGCAGCTGTTAGTTAAAAGCTCTGTTTCTTATTTTGTGTCCAGGAAGCAATGTGATAAGTATTTTACATTCTGAAAAAAATTGGTGATGATATAATAGCAGTGAAAACATTTAACAAGTCTTTCTCATGTCTTTGCAAAAGAAGTAGGCGAAAATAAATATTTCTAAAGGGTACATCTGAATCATATAATCAATGAGTTTTTGCTTAAACTTATCAACTTCGATAACTGAGAAATATTACAGACTCCTCTCTAGATATCTATGAAGCACTTATAACAATTGTTTGCATATTGCAATATACTGGTAAGTTGAAAATAACAGAAAAATATTGACCACGTTTTCTAATTAATTGTAGGAGTGTAGTAAAAAATTGCATCATATTTTTAAAACCTAAAACAAAAGAGCAAAGTACCTGGGAACAGTGGTGAGTGTCTTCCTGTCTACTAGCGAGGCTGAGGCAGGAGGATCTCTTGAGCCCAGGAGTTTGAGACCAGCCTCCAGCCTGGCAACATAGCAAGACACTCCCTGTCTATTTTTTTAAAGGCATAAAATAAGAACTTTATCATATGAAAATATAAAAAAGTATATTTTGAGTCAAAGATAAAATTGGCAATCATAGGCTACTTTTGCACACCAAAAGTCATTAGTATAGCCAAAGCTGATCAGAAGAAAATTCATAATCTTAAATGCAAAAAGAAGAAACAGAAAATTTAATGGTTTCAACTTTTAAGTCAAGAAGTAAAAGGTAGCCGGGCTCGGTGGCTCAACCTGTAATCCTGCGCCTTTGGGAGGCTGAGGTGAGTGGATTGCCCAACCCCGCGGGTTCGAGACCTGCCTGGGCAGGCGAGACTTCATCTCTACAATAAAATAAAAAATTAGCAGGGTGTGATAGCGCATGCCTGTAATTTCGGCTACTCGGAAGGCTGAGGCGGAAGGATCGGCGGAGCCCTGCAGATCGAGGTGGCAGTGGCCAGGAGTGGCCACTGCACTCCAATCTGGGCGACAGAGTGAGACTCCAACTCAAAAAAAAAAAAAGAAGTGAAAGGAAGTATAATAGTATAATTACAAATATACACAAACACAAATAAAGAAGAAATTAATGAAAATAAAGTATCAACTCCTAATGTAGAAACGAAATGAAGAACAGAAATGACCATTATCTCTTTTTTGTGAAAAGAGTAAAAAGAAATGATAATATCCTAATAAAAAATAAAAGACACAAATACATAAAATTGCATATAGAAACGCTACTAATATGGGTTAACGTGGAAATCTGTAAATTCATAAATCAATGAAGATATCCACGCAATATTTATATACCCCCCAAAATATAATTCAAGATTCATCATCAAGGACTTAAAAAATAAAGGAAAGTTTAGTTCTTTAATATGTTATATAATATTTATTTTTTTACATATTATATCATACCTAATCTTAATATGAAGAATCATATATTTTCTATGTTACATTTTTTTTTTTTTAGTTGGAGTCTCACTCTGTCACTCAGACTGGAGTTCAGTGGCCACTCCTGGCCACTGCAGCCTCGACCTGCTGGGCTCTGGCAATCCTTCCGCCTCAGCCTTCCAGGTAGCTGGAACTATAGATGTGTGCTACCACCCCCAGCTAATTTTTGATTTAATGTAGAGATGAGTTCTCGCCAAGCTGCCCAGGCGGGTCTCGAACCCTTGGGATCAGGCAACCCACTCACTTCAGCCTCCCAAAGTGCTGGGATTAAAGGCTGAGCCACCGAGCCCAACTTCTATATTACATTTTATTTGGAACAAGTAATCATCAAGTAACCATTGAAGCAAGATGACAGGAATGTCTACAATTCCCAGTGATGTTTATCATTGTTCTAAACATTTGAGCCAATGCAATAAGAGTAAACTAATATGATATACTACAATTAAAAAAGAAAGCACACATTTGTCTTATGTTATAAATATTTACCTAAAACACAAGAGAGAATGCTTTTTTTCAAAATATTTGAAAATGAAATTTTAAAAAATCAGTAAGTTTGAGTCTCAAAGTTGGCATATAACCAGTAGTCCTGTGTGCTTCTAATAGTCACTTAAAAAATACACTGGGCAGCTTCAGGCTGGGAAGGGCTGGTGTAGGAGTAGTGAGTGTGAGGATGGAACTGGCTGCTGATGCTTATAGGGTTTCTTTTAGGTGGATGAAATGGTGCTAATAAAAAAACATTGGTGTTGGTTGCAAAACCTGTGAATAAACAAAAGTAAAAGAATGAAGGGCTAGGCACAGTGGCTCAAACCTGTAAGCCTAGCACTTTGGGGGTCTGAAACAGGAGAAGGAGGATCACTTGAGCCCAGGAGTTAGACACCAGCCTAGAAAATCTATTCAGATATTGTCTCTACAAAAAATAAAAAAATATTAGCTGGGTATCATGGTGCATGCCGGTAGTCCCAGCTACTCAGGAGGCTGAGGCATGTGGATTGCCTGAGTCTAGGAGGTCAAGGATGCATGTGGATTGCCTGAGTCTAGGAGCTGTGATGGTGCCACTGCACTCCAGCCTGGATGACAGAGTGCAACCCTGACTTGGGCGGGGAGGAGGGGGGAGAAAAGAAAAGAAAAAGAAAAAAGGTGAAAGCAAAATAACAAGGAGAAGGGAAATTCAACATTCTCAGCACATAGAGCACTTGTACAAAAATTCGCATGTGACACTCCATAATCTACAACTCAATAAGAACAAAAGTGTGTCTTTGTTTAAGGATAAAGGCAGATATAAAAGGCCAGAATCTATGAGGAGATGCCTAGAGTTCCAATAGGCAGGGAACTACTAATTATTGTTAGCGCACTATTTCATTTTATAGCAGGCTGACAAAAACTTAAGTCATGTATCAGTGTATTTGTAGATCAGAGTGAAGTTTCTATTTCTGCTATTGTAATTGTCAATTGATTGTTGATATTCCGTAAATGTGGAGATGCACAGAGGTCTTGATATAACACATTTAGATGTGTGCTTGCATGGTGGGAAGTCCAAGTGCATTTTCACATCAGCAGAAATTCTTGGTGCGGGGGAGACTGGTTGTTCACTTATCTCCTCTTCTATTTTTATTTTATTTTTTGAGTTAGAGTCTCACCCTGTCAACCAGACTGGAGTGCAGGGGCACGCTCCCGGCCATCGCAGCCTTGACCTGCTGGGCTTCGACGATTCTTTCGCCTCAGCCTTCCAAGTGGCTGGAACTACAGGCGTGCGTTATTATTGTAGAGATGAGGTCTCGCCAAGTTGCCCGGGCAGGTCTCGAACCCGCGGGCTCAGGCAATTCACTCACCTCAGCCTCCCAAAGCGCTGGGATTACAGGCTGAGCCACCCAGCCCAGCAATTTATCTCCTCTTCTAATGCTACTATCATTTTAACTAGCACATTATCCTGAGTCTTAAGCTGATAACTGATGCTGCTATTTAACAAGGCCATTCTTTTGTTGCTCTATGAACTCATTCAACTTAGTCAAGAGCATAAATGAAGAAGTATGGATGGCTGAAATGTTGGCTATTCTGGAATTCTACAGTTTAAATTCAGCTGATCTAGGGGAATAAAGCTTGTATTTGATTCCTTCTTCACTGTCCATGACTTCTCTTGGCAGATAAGTAATTGTCTTCAGTAACGGCGGTGAGAATTCTCAAGTTCTGCCTGTCTGGTCTTTTTGCCTTCCTTGGGTGAATCCTAGGGTTAACTGCTTCTTTAAAGGGACTTTCATTTCTTTCTCAATTCAGCCCTACACTGCTTCTGTCTCTTTCTCTTGTTTAATTTCATGGAAGAAGATACTCTTATAGGCTTTGTTATTCCTACATACCACAGGTTACCAGACGTCAAGAAGTGGGTTGCATTCATATTTTTGTCTGATAGATTTGTTAGCAGAATATCTAGGATCGGGGAGTTCCCCAAAACTAATGGCTTAACTTAAATAAATGCTTAAATATGAAAAGAAGAGAAAAATTGAAAGCAACATACTTAGACTTACTCCTTATAAATACTTTAGCTAGCATAAAAATATTTTTTTTGCTTAAATTATATGTACTCTGTATATTCCAGTGTTCTATATTATTATATAATAAAAAAGCAATACACTGTGAAACTTAAAAGAACAGTTTCTATTCTTTTTTTTTTTTTTTGAGTTTGAGTCTCACTCTGTCTCCCAGACTGGAGTGCAGTGGCACGCTCTGGGCCCCCACAGCCTCGACTCGCTGGACTCCCGTGATCCTTCAGCCTCAGCCTTCCAAGTAGTTAAAACTACAGGTGTGCGCTACCACACTCGGCTATTTTTTAAAAAAATTTATTGTAGAGATGAGGTCTTACCAAGTTGCCCGGGTGGGTCTCGAACCCATGGGCTCAGGCAATCCACTTGTCTCAGCCTCCCAAAGTACTGGGATTACAGGTTGAGCCCCCGAGCTCGGCCTAGTTTCTATTCTTAATATGTATTATAGAGTAAATGTATTTGAATATCAGGAACATAATTTAGACTATGTTCTTTTTAAGTTTTACAATTTATTGCTCTTTCCTTATATAATAATAAAGAATGTGGAACCCACAATATGTATTATTTATGTATTATTTCTTTCTTTCTTTCTTTATTGAGTCAGAATCCCACTCTGTTGCCAAGGCTGAAGTGCAGTGGGACACTCACGGCCACCACAGCCTTGTCCTGCTGTGCTCAGGTGATCCTTCTGCCTCAGTCTTCCATATATTTATAATTGAAGCTATACATACTTACATAAGGGAGACCCAGAAAAATCCATAATTTATTTACAAAAACTTGTATATTTATTCTTACATGTTTAAATTTCAGTCATCTTCAAAATACTCTGCATTTGATGCAATACATCTGTCAGGGTGCTATTTACACTGTTCAACATAACTTTTCAACTCATCAGTGATGATGCTTTTTAGTGCTTTTGCCATTTTTTGTTTCACCTCTTTCATATTGGCAAAATGTTTCCTTTCACATTGGCAAAATATCGCTCTGAGTGAAATTGGAAGAATAGGGAGGATGAGGCACAAGGGTCATGCCGTTGTGGTCAAAAACTGCTGGACACTGAGTGCAGTGTGGGCAGGTATGGTATGTTGTTATGACGGAAGAATCAGTCACCTGTTGGCCACAATTCAGGATGCTTTTTCCACTAATTGTGATGCAGGCTTCTCCAAACTTCCAGGTAAAAATTTTTGGTGACTGTTTGAACCAGTGGAACAAATTCCAAGTGTACTACAAGAGGTCTACACTCCAAAAAATAATTCTGATTTTGTTTGGGTCCTCCCATCCTTGCATGTACTATATATTATGTAGTATATATCATATAACATATATAATTAGCATATATGTCAATAAATGCTAGAGGGTGCTTCTTTTCAAACTGACGGGACTACTCAAAAGTTCACATGTGCTGAATCATGCAAATTAAGCAGATTTTTTTCCTGTGGTTTTAATCTACACTTTTCATTGAGATGCAGTCATACTTTGGAGTTGGAGTTTTTCAATTTCCTATTTTTATGGTCTTAAAACATGAAAGCAATTCTTAATTCTACCTGGGACTCTCATGGCAATTACTTTATACTAGTATTTGGCCATCTCTTCAGTATTTTCAATCATGATTGTTATTCAATTAGGTTGGAAGGAGATTAATGTAAAGAATGACATGAGAGGAGCAGAAACGAAAGACTATGACATGACTCCTAAAAGAAATTAATGATGTTTTTGAGAAATTTGATTCACTGATAGGTTTCCAAGTTTATTGTTGTTCAATATGTCATTACCTAAAATGCTATCTCCGAAACGCACATTATATCATCATTAGTTTAAGACCTTTCCATTTTGCATTTCTGTTGTAAGTAGAATACCTCTGGTAACCTTTAGTAGTAAAAGATTCCAGGTATAGGAGGACCACAACAAACTATATTGCTTATTGACTAAAAATACTTTACGTTATCACTAATAATTTTTGTTTCAGGGCAATTCTTCTATTTCTTCAGTTAACTAAAAATGGACTGATATGGCTCAGAGGCTCAGCCTGTAATCCCAGCACTTTGGGATGCCGAAGAGAGTGGATTGCCTGAGCCCGCGGGTTCGAGACCTGCCTGGGCAACTTGGCGAGACCTCGTCTCTAGAATAAAGCAAAAATTACCCGAGTGTGGTAGCACGTGCCTATAGTTCTGGCTACTTGGAAGGCTAAGGTGGAAGGATTCCTGGAACTCCGCAGGTCTACCCTGGGGTGGCCTTGAGTGTGCCACTGCACTCCAGTCTGGGTGACGAAGTGAGACTCCAACTCAAAAAAAAAAAATTGGACTGCAGCAGATCACTCTTTTTCCTCTCTTCTCACTGGCATTTCAGGAACAAGATTGTTGTCCTGGAACAACATTGTTTAAATAACCTTTCTGAATGAGATTCTTTGTTAGGTGTAAATGTGCTTAGTAGGATACACAAACATATTTTGCTAGCACATTATCATATATATAGTGGGACACTGAGATAAGAACATTTACTGTTTTTAGATTATTGTCCTGAGAATAACAACAGTTATTCTTGGTAATTTCAATTGTCATTTTCCTAAAACCAAATCAGCTTAAGACTTCTCCTTCCAGAAATAAGGAAGTAAATGTAATTAGTTTGGCTTTCCTATTAAACAACTAGAAAAGCTGGATAAAGTTTATGAAACAACCATATTTAGTCATTAAATAATAGGCAGTGCAGTACTGAGATCCTTAGAGATGGGGAACAAGAGCCCTACAATTACCTGAACACTCTCTTATTAAATTTATTGTAGAGATAAGGTCTCATCAAGTTGCCCAGGTTGGTCTCGAACCCACGGGCTCAGGCAATCCACTCACCTCAGCTTCCCATAGCGCTGGGATTACAGACTGAGCCACCGAGCCCAGCTTCCCTGAACAGTCTTATGAACTAAGTGTAATGAGAATAAACCCAAGCAGGACATAACAGGATCACTACAGTGAGAAGACAGAGATCAGGATTCTGAGATGCTGCAGCAGCATAAATGTGCAGAATGTGGAATGAGAAAAGAGGATGCCATGCAGAAACAGAACTCAATACTTCTGGGTCCTCATGGGCTTATTGATGAGTACTAAGCTCTGCATGCACAGAGTAAGTCTCCACAAAGCTAAGCAAAGAATAAACAGGAACCTGCAAATGACATGATTTTCAGAGGTTACACAGGCCACAGCAATACACAAGGTCCAACCAAGCCAGAATGGGGGGGTCCTTGTTGAACACCTGACACTTTCAATAGATATTCCCAAGAGCAGTGTTTTAGTGGGATGGCCAAAATAGTCCTAGATGAAAAGTTACTTTAAATTTTCTATTTAAAATTTTTTAAAACTACCCTTGAAAAGATCAAACTGGTCGGCACAAACTTTAATTCTAGAATAAAGGCTGACAGTCTTTAAAGAAGATAGCAAACCGACACAGAATCACATAAAATTCACAATATGCAGAGTCCAGATAAGAATAATTGGTATAATGATACATATAACCAGAAAAAACTACTCATCATAAACAGCTCCAGAGGTTGTGTATGGTGGCTCATGTCTGTAACCCCAGCATTTTGGGCGGCCAAGTTGGGACCATTGTCTGAACCCAGGGGTTTAAGACCAACCTGAGACACTTGGCGAGTCCTTGTCTCTACAATAAATAAAAAAATTAGCTGGTTGTGGTGGCACACACCTGTAACTTCAGCTACTTGTAAGACTGAGGCAGAAGGATCACCAGAGCCCAGTGGGTTGAGGCTGTGGTGGCCATGAGTGTGCGATTGCATTCCAGTCAGGGCAACAGAATGAGACTCCAATTCAAAATAAATAAATAAACAGTTCCAGAAATGAGAGAGATGATTGAACAAGCACACAAGAGAACGTTAAAAGCTACTACTAATTAGCTCAAAGATTTAAAGAAAAAGTGAACACAATTAAGGCAATAACGAAGCATGTAAATGAAACTTTTTTTTTTTTGAGTTGGAGTTTCGCTCTGTCACCCAAACTGGAGTGCAGTGGCCGCGCCACCACAACCTAGACCCACTGGGCTCTGGCTATCCATCAGCCTCAGCCTTCCAAGTAGCTGGAAGTACAGGCACGCGCTACCACGCCCAGCTAATTTTTTTTAAAATTTATTGTAGAGATGAGGTCTCGCCATGTTGCCCAGGCAGGTCTCAAACCCACGGGCTCAGACAATCCACTCACCTCAGCCTCCCAAAGCACAGGATTGCAGGTTGAGCCACTGAGCCCAGCTCAAATGAAACTTTTAAAGCTCAAATAACATTTCTGAAATGATCACGTCACTTGACATGCCTCAAAGCAAAGTAAACACTGTAGGATAAAATAACTTGAAAACATAGCAATATAAATTATTCAAACTAAAACAAACTGGAAAAGTAGACCAAAAAAAAGGAGTTAGTGACTTATGGGACAATATCAAAGTGTCAAACATATGTTTACTGTAGTTTCAGAAAGGAGAGGAAAAAATTTTTGAAAATATTAGTTGAAAATTGTCTAAATTAGATGAAAACTATAAAATACCAATCTGAGAATCTCAATGAATCCCAAGAAGAAACAAAAAGAAAAGCACACCTAGGAGCATCATAATGAAGATGGTGATAAGCATTTATAATAAGCATTAATAGAAGAAAATGAATCTTAAAGGCAACTGTGTGGTACATATAAAGGTATTATATATATTAGAATAGAGATAAGGCATTTTACTAATTTCTCATCAGAAATACGTAAGCCAAACAACAAGGGAATTCTATTTTTAATGTGTTAAAAAAGACCTGTAAATTTAAACTTTCACTTCTAGCAAAATAATCTCATGAAAATGTAGGCAAACTAAAGGTATTCCATCAAACAAAAGCTCAAAGAATATGTCACTAGCAGATATACTCTTGAAGAAATATTACATATGTTCTCTAAACAAAACGAAAAGAAAGAAACTTGGATATGCACAGAGGAAAAAAGAACATGAAAAATAGCAAATAAATAAAATTATTTCTTAGAGAATATTTCTTAAAAAGCATTTACAGTGATAATGATATGCTGTGGTATGTATAACACATGTAAAAGTAGGAAAACAGCACAGAACTTGGGGTGGCAGAATTGCACTGTGATGAGGTTCTTGTATTAAACATTGTATGATGTGAGTTCGCTGGGCAATAGACTGACTCCTTAAGGATAAGCGTTATAAGCTCTAAGCACTAGAAATATAACAAGAAGGAATGGGTTATTATTTCACAATAAAGATAAACATAAATGCTAAAGATATAATCAACTGATTATATAAAATAAGGAAAAGATGGGCAATGGTGATGAACAGATAAGACAATCTGAAAACAAACAAGATGATGCTAGGCCTACACCCTACCATTTCAGTAATGACATTAAGCATAAATAGTTGAGTGTTGTGCTGTGCAAAATGATAACCACTAGCCACTTACAGCTCTTGAGCACCTGAAATGCGTCTTTCCCAAATCAAGTTGCACTGCAGGTGTCAAAAACACATCATATCTCAAACACTCAGTGTAAATTTTTTTTTGTTCATATTTCAATATTGATTATAGGATGCAATGTAATATTTTGGATGTATTGGGTTAAGTAAAATATATCACTAAACTTAATTCCACCTATTTGCTGTTTTTTAAAAATTTAAATGTGTGACTTACAATAAATTCCTATTAAGCAACTTTGAACTAGACAGTCCAATTTGAAGGCAGGAGTTATCTGACTTAATAAAGAAGTGTGACCTGACCAAATGAAGTTCACAAGAAAGAGATTTATCTATAGTCAAATAGATTGAAGTAAAATTTAAAATTATCAAGAGAGCTGGAGTAGTTATTTTTATTTATTTATTTTTGGAGTAGTTATTTTAAAGTAGGACAAAGAAGACTTCAGGCAAAGAGCACTACCATCAATGAAGATAAACATTTCCAATAAGAAAAGAGACAATTCATCAAAAAGACATAAAAATTCTGCATGTTTATGCCTCAAATAACAATTTCAAAAAATATGCACCAAAAACTCAGAACTGAAAGAAGTATTAGGCAAATACATAATTTTTCGAGCCATCAACAGTGTGCTATCTCAGTAATTGATACATAAAACCCAAGCATCACTATCGACCAACTTGACCTAACTGATATTTACACAACGCTCCATCCCCAGTAGAATGCCCTATCATACTATAGGGCTGCTTTGTTGTAGAAAATCTTCCAGTTCGGTTTTGTGTGATGCTTCCTCATATTAGGTTCAGTATATTCAGTTTGTTAGGAGGACCAGAGAGCTGTTATAAAAATCTTCTCACTGTATTATATTAGGGGATGCATAACTTTCATTTATTCCATTCTTTAGATTTGCTCATATTGATCACTTGATTAAGATGGTATCTGTCAGCTACACTGTAAAGTTACTACTTTTCCCATTATAATTAATAAGTATTTTATGGGGAACTTACTTAAAAGCTATGTAAATATACCATTCATGAGATAACATTTAATTGATTAAGTTAATGTGTATGAATGTTGATTTTCCTATTTTATTCTCTGAGTTATAATTCATTATTGTCACTATTTATTTTTTTCCTCATCATCCCAGAATTAGACAGTGCAAACACACTCAAACTGAAGTTTTGTGTTTTTTTTTTGGACACATTCTCATCACCCCTTGAGCACTTCTTTGCTCCGGCGCAAGATGCAATCATCCATTTCCCCAAATATTCCTGATTTCTTCCAGTAGAAAATGATATGTAGAAGTCAAAACCTGGGTACAGAGGATGTTCATTGCTATTGTGTGGTCACAATCCCTTGTCCTCTTGGTGGGGAGAAGTAGAGAATATATATACATATGGGGAAGGGAGCAAAAACCCGGAATTTGTTTATTAAAAATTGTGTATCTATTCTTTTACCATCAATAAGCTTAAACTTCAGTCAACTTCAAAGTACTCTCCATTTGGTGGAGTACTCTATACACCTATAGAGATGCTTTCTCCACTGCTCAAAACTCTTTGAACTCATTGATTTTGATGCCTTTTAGTGTTTCTGCCATTTTTTGTTTCACTTTTTTCACATTGGCAAAACTTTTCCCTTTGAGGATTTTTTCATCTGGGAAACAAAAAAGGTCTCTCAGGGTGAGATGGGGTGAATAGGGAGGGTAGGGCATGGGGGTCAAGCTGTTTGGGGTCAAAAACTGCTGACCACTCCACACAGTGTGGGCAGGAGTGTAACCAGTCACCTGTTTGCCACAACTCGGGAAGCTTTTTCCACAAACCGTGATACAACCTTCTCAAAACCTTCAGATAAAAACTTTGGTTGATCATTTCACATGGAGGAACAAATTCCAAGGGTATTACAAGGGTTCCACTCTCCAAAAGATAATTCTGGGGTTTTTTGGTCCCCATTCGCATGTGCCTATATGTATATGTACAGTAAGTGTACTCACACAACACAATGGGGGAAAAGAATGATATTTTCAACAAATCATCCTGAAACAACTGAACATTCACATGGAAGATACTCACATCACACACAAAAATTAACAAGTATGTCATAGATCTAAATATTAATGCTAGCCTTCAAAACGTTACATAAATAAAATCTTAACTTTTGATTAGGCAAGGATTTCTTAGGCAGAGTACCAAAAGTCTCAACCATAAAAGAAAAAAAAAAGATAAATTGGACTTCATCTAAATTAGGCCCTTTATTTTGTTGTTATTGGAATCTCACTCTGTCACCCAGTGTGGAGTGCAGTGGCACGCTCACAGCCACCTCAGCCTTGACCTGCTGGGCTCAGGCAATCCTTCCACCTCAACCTTCCATGTAGCTGGAACAATGGGCACACATCACCATGCCTGGCTAGTTGTTTTTGATTTTTATTGTAGAGACAAGGTCTCCCCAAGTTGTCTAGGCTGGTCTTGAATCCCTGGGCTCAGGCAATCCTCTCGCCTCTGGCTTCCAAAGTGCTGGGATTACAGGCATGAACGACTGTGCCTGACTACATTTCTTTTTTTCTTTTAAAGACACTATTAAGGAAATGAAGCAGCAAAGCCACAGACTGGGAGAAAAGATACACATTACATATATCTGACAAAGAACTTCTATCCAGAATATATAAAGAACTCTTGCATCTCAACAAAAGACCAAGAATGTAAATAAAAATAGGCAAAAATAAAATTTCTTTCTTTTTGAGTTGGAGTTTCACTCTGTCACCCAGACTGGAGTGCAGTGGCCGCTCCTGGCCACTGCAGCCTCAAACTGCTGGACTCCAGCGATCCTTCCGCCTCAGCCTTCCAAGTAGCTGGAACTACAAGTGAGTGTTACCACGCCTGGCTAATTTTTTTGATTTATTGTAGAGACGAGGTCTTGTCAAGTTGCCTGGGTGGGTCTTGAACCCGCGGGCTCAGGTAATCCACTCACCTCGACCTCCCAAAGTGCTGGAATTACAGACTGAGCCACTGAGCCCGACCAATAATATTTCTTCAAAAGGAAGATATGAGCGGTCAATATGCAAATGGCTGTGCTTACTTTTATGCTTATATGTCACCAGGTTAATGCAAATTAAAACTATGTTGGGTACAGTGGGCACAGGAGGAGGTGGTGGGTCCAGACTTCTTTGCTACTACACAATGCATCCTTGCAACCAAGGACTATTTGCACGTCCTAAAACTATTCAAATAAAAATAAAAAAGCCAAAAAGTTTTCACTGGGGTACCACGACACACCCACTAGAATGGACAGAGAGTATCTAAAGCAACTACAATGCTTGTGCATTGCTAGTGAGATGCAAAATCCTCCAAGTACTTTGAAATATTTTGGCAGTTTCTTATACAACTAATCACACACTCCTCATATGATTCAGTCATTCTTCTCCTATCTATTTATCCAAGAGAAATAAAAACCATATGTCCAAACAATTAACTGTATATGACTCTTTGTAATCATCAATACTAAAAAGGTGAATCAACAGATGAATGGCTAAAAAAGCTGTAGAATTGCCTGCAGTGGAATATTTCTCAGCAATGAAAAGGAACAAACTATAGATGTACAATGAGATCCATCACATTTATAGATCTCAGAAACTTTATGCTGAATGAAAGCAATCAGACATAAAGCAACATATGGTGCATAATTCTATTAATATGGAATACCTACCCTAGGCAAATGTTAAAACCTATAAGGATAGAAGTGACATGTGGGTCAAAGAGTCACAAAGGAATGCTGGGGATGATGAAAAGGTCCATCAATCTATGAATTTGTCAAGACTCAGCTAATTGCATGCACAGCATTTTATTTCCTGTGTTATACCTCAAGCTGATTGTGTTATTTGTAGAAGAGCTTTAAAATGTACCATCAGAAACTTTGATGCTGGTAAAAAAAAGACAAGGTGATTCTCCATAAGTAAGGGGCAACTATGACTGAAAAAAAACTTAGTTGAATGAAAGGCATTTGGGGAAGCAAAACGCATACACATAGGAAAAGTAGAGTGGCTACGTGACATCTCCCAGGTATCCCCTTCCCTCCCTTCTTCTCACCTTAAGGCCACAAATGTTCTCCGGACGCCTTGAAAACCACTTTACTGTGAACAAAATGGCATTCACTTTCTCTTTCTTCTGTTATGAAAAATTACCCACTGTGAGACTCCTAGACAGTGAGAGCTGAATTAATTTCCTGCTGATTTGGCGAATGCATTATCACTATCTAGACAAGAGAGTGCAAGGACATGGGTGCTTCCTGTTCCCTGCTCATCCCATCCTCCAAGGTGGCTGGGAGTTGAGAACAGAGGGAGGGCCCAGGGCGTGTCCAGCTCCTGTGATGGTGTAGGTGCCAGCAGGGCTGCGGCTGTGGTGAGCAGGCATCTGCCAGTGTGGGAGGGTCTTACAGCCTGTGCATCTGATTATACCACTCTTGGCCTAGTAGTCTTTCTCTTTGACTTTGCCTTCATGTTTTCAAAAGAGTTCATTTTAGATGACACTCTCAATGACTTGCCAACTGGTTCATGACTCAGTCTAGGTTTCCAAGAAAACATGTCTTGAGCCTCAATTTAAGTGGTGCCACTTTATTAGGGCATGCAATGCAATGGACACAGACATGACAGAGAAGGAGATAGAAACAGGAAAGAGAGAACAGATAGGAGGTCTGTTTGAACAGATAAGTTGCCACCCACTGCTGAGTGTGAAGTACTACTGACAGGTCCATCTCACAAGTTCTCCTTGAGAGGCCAACAGCTACGGTGTCTCAGGACACTTCATAGGAGGTAACAAAGGGAGACTTTTCTATCCACTGGATATCTATCCAGTCTCCTGAAGTTCACCTTGTGGATTTCTAACTTGCCTGATGTTTCGGATTGCACATATGTGGGTACTGAGCAGATCTTGTGGCATCTCGGACCTCGTTATCAGTTGAGAAGCTGGAAGGTGGGAAGGGAGAGGTGAACAATGTGGACAGGATTGTTCCGACCCAAAGCAGCTCAGAACTCTTGCAGAACTGGGTGCTGCGACCTAAAGACACAGGGACAGATTGGGGCTAACAAGGTCTGAGGTGGTGCAATGTTGGATAATAATGTTTGTAATGTGGTGTTGCAAGTTTTAGTAAATAAGAAGAAGGGAGAGGGACAATTCTTGATATGTTGTTGGCTTTACTCAAATACCTGATTTTCATTGTTTACCTTTTATAGCTATGATCTCCAGGAGGGCTTTTCTCCAAAATAACTGCATGAAAATAGTAGCAGTAAACTGAACTATGAGTGTGTGTGTGCTGAAACATATAATTTTCCAGATAATTCAATTGTACTTTAGCAGGACACAGAATGCAAAGTAGTGGCGGATGGACATTTCCAGAAAATAATTAAGGAGCTATATTTATCTCTGAACCTTTCATGTAATATGGTCACATTTTCTATTCCAAAAATAAAATTGCTTATTTTTAGAAAAAGTGACATATAAAATTAGTGCATAGAAACATACCAGTTTGAGATTTAGGATCTAGAATTAGACATTTACTTATATAAAATCTTGACAATAGAAAAGTTTAAGCTTTACAGAAAAAAATGAGTTAATACAAGGAAGTGGTTATCTATTATTAGCCATTCATTAAGTCCTAGAATAACCTGAAGAAGTCTATAGACACACAAAAAACCGTGATGTGTAGGCTTTGCTGGTTGACCACAAGTAGGGTTGTGTAACCACCTTCCTCAAGATTGGAAGCCTGAGGTACAGAGAAACTTTATTGGCCACAGAGAGCAGGAAAGGGGGTGCAGCAGCCGAGCTCAGGGCAGGGAATGCCAGGTGTGCCCCGCCTTTCCGGGTCAATGCGCCAGCGTCTTTGTGGGAGCCAAAGGTGGAGGCCCGGCACCGGGAAGCTGGTATCCGTGTCTTGTGTTAAGCACCACGGACAGCTCCCGGCCGCCTCAGAAAAGCACGTGGTTCTAGGATCCTAAATCCGACTGGGATTACAGCTTGCAGATGGTACAATGAGCAGATTCAGGCCTCTCTTCGCCATTCTCTAGGATTGTGCTATGAGCAGGAAGGGGTCGGTGCTCACAAAAAATGTCCAGGAGCGAGGCTGGGTTGTGCAGTTGAGGAAGGATTTTGTAAAATGACTCTGTTTTATAAATAAATGATCAGGCCTCCATGCAAGGGGCTGGAAGATGGGTCGGGCGGGAAAGCCCGTGGGTGGAGTAGGGGCGGGGATCCCCACGTCGCCGCTTGGTTGCTCGGTGACGGAAGGGAGAGCGGATCCCACCCAGGTTAGGCCCGAGGAGCGGCGCCATGTGCTCCGGGCTTCTGGCGTTTCTGCTGCCCATCTGGCTCTCCTGGACCCTGGGGACCCGAGGATCTGAGCCCCGCAGGTGAGGCGGGGGCTTCCCCGGGCTCCACAACCTCCCGGAGACGTGGCGGCGCGGTCCCGCGGGCAGAGGCGCCGAGCAGCCCCCTGGCTCCCGGGCGCGCCTCAGCAGGGCGGTGCTCGTGGGGAAGGGGTCGGACCCCAGCTCAGGGAGGAGCGGGTGGCGCT
>NW_007247328.1:0-26402 GCF_000164805.1 Carlito syrichta
CTGCACTCCAGTCTGGGCGACAGAGTGAGACTCCAACGCAAAAAAAAAAAAAAAGAAAAGTGTATGTACCCAGGTAATGATAGAAAAGAGGTACCTATAGAAACCTAGAATAAACTTAATTTAGTGTAGTTTTTTTGCCTCAGCGTAACCATTTTGCTTCGACTTTACCCCTGACATGCTTTTGAGTCTAGCATAGGGTAGACATAGATAAATAAATTTCCAATAGGCAGGTTTTAGGAGACGTTCAAACATTTTAAAATTATATTTTACTGCAGGCCAAGCAGCAGCCTAGCCCACTCCCTCAGCAAATCTCTATCAGATGTAAGACAAGGACAGAGTCATAGAAATGATAATAGGCCACCTTTTGGTCAAGGAACTTATGGGTTGCAAATGTCTGACAAGTCTGTTGCAGGAAAACCCCTTCCCCTTGTCTCCTCCCAACTGACCCACCCTTCTGCCTGTTGTCCATCACCTGACGTCAGTACGTGCCCCTTCGTGATGACATAGAACAGACCACCACCCAATCACCTTAATGACCTCCCCCATCCAAGGGAAATGGTTAAAAGGACTTCAACCACAAGCAGCCGTTCGCCATCGGTAGGCCATTGCCAGGCCATTGCCTTGCTAGACTCTTGTGTGACCATGTGCTCTTTGAGCTATGGCTGTCGCCATGATTCCTAGCTTTGGCCCCTTCCCCACCTTGGGGAGGTGAATCTCTTCTTTCTCTCTCTCTCTCTCTCTAATTTACTTTCTAAATAACTATATTTTCTAATCTAACTTCTGTGCAATTCTTTGCGTCTTTCATGCGACATTGGATCGCACACCAGACACCCACACCCTCGATGGGCCTGACCTAACATTCTGGAGACCCAGCTGGGAGGGTGCCCTAACATTTCTGGAGGTTCCTCCAAGACGTAACCCTAACAATGGCCACCTTTATACAGAATGTTTCTCTTACTTTAGAAAGTTCCCACACACCCGTTTCCCGTCTCTTCCCTTCCCAACCAGAGGCAGCCTCTGCTGTGGTCTCTGTCCCCACAGATCAGTGTTGACTATGGTTGCCATGTATAAAATTGGGACCCTGAGCGCGTGATCCTCGTGTCTGGTTTCTGCTGAGTGTAAAGTTTTTGCAACTCACCCGCGCTGTGTGGGTACCAGGAGTTGGCTCCGTCTTGTAGCTGTGTGGTGATCATCTCCAAGCAGCTGATGGATGTGTGTTAGCAATCTTCACCTCATTGTTATTCAGGAGTATCTTTCCCTAGGAAAGAATACTCATGTTTTAAGATGTAAATTTCTCTTATTTGCTGTGATCTTACTTCCTGTATAGAAACAGGATATAAAATATCTTCTTTCCCCCAGTCACACATCAATAGACTGGCCACATCCCAGATCAGAAATTGCTGGGCACGAATGGGTGGGTTCAGCTCCCCAGTGTTGATAATTAAGGCCATCTGCTTCAAATTGTCATCCTGGGGGAAAACAAAAGCCCAATTACAAGGTAAAGCTTCTATATGCTGGTGCTGAGGGATGGTAGAAGCCAGGAAGTGTTTGTGGATGAATTGCAAATGAAGACAGCTGCATACTGAGGGAAACGGAAACAGTTTGCCCTTAAAAAAAAAAGAAGAAATGTGATTTCTGGAAATAGATAAATATGCAGTTATTTAAAAGGACATTATGGGTGCTGGGTGTGGTGGCTCACGTCTATAATCCCAGCACTTTGGGAGGCCGAGGTGAGAGGATTGCCTAAACTCAGGGGTTTGAGATCAGTCTGGGCAAACTGATGAGAACTCCTCTCTACAATCAATCAAAAATTTAGCCAGGTGTGGGGGTGTGTGCCTGCAGTTCCAGCTACTTGGAAGACTGAGGCGGAAGGATTGCCTGAACCCATCAGGTCGAGGTTGCGGTGGCCATGAGTGTGCCATAGCAGTCCAGCCTGGACATTATGACCCCTGAAAAAGATACCTCCACCCACAGTGACTGGCCCTTAAGTGCCAATCAAAGGTAAAAATCTAAGATGACAGGGTGGTCAGTAAGAGGGCAGAAGAGTTTCAGAATGTCATCAGGAATTATAAAAAGAGGTGGAAATCATAGTTCTACCACCCTGTGTGGACAATGAGCACCACTACCCTTTCTGGGCTGCATTGACTTCCCAAAAAGGATGAGTGTGTTCAGAGGAAGTTGTGGAGAAAACTTGCTGAGTGTGTTGAAAATGGGACGGTACTGGGAGTACCAGTCACTTCCAGGGGCATCCTTCCAAAGCCCCTTCAAAAAATCTTGGCGGTCTGGTATGGACATTTCTGTACAACTTAAGTATAACCTCACCTCTAAGAAACCATGCAAAAGAAGTTAAAAATTAAAATAATTAAAATTAAAACTACCCAACATTTTAGCTGGGCATGGTGGCATGCATCTGTAGTTCCAGCCACTTGGAAGGTTGACACAGAAGGATCATGTAAGCCCAACAGGTCGAGGCTGCAGTGGCCGTGAGCGTTCCACTGCATTCCAGCCTGGGTGACAAGAGTTAGACTCCAACTAATAAAAAGAAAATAAAAGAAAAAAACTACCCAGGATTCAACATTAGTGGCAGTTGTTCTTGGTGGATTCTGTCATTACACACACCCCCACATCCACAGAAGACTAGTTCTAGTACCCTCATGGACACCAAAATACATGGATGTTCAAGTCCCTGATATAAAATGGTATAGCATTCGCATATAACCTATGCACATCCTCCTGTATACTTTCAGTCATCTCTAAGGGCAGGTGTGGTGGCTCACACCTGTAATTCCAACACTTTGGAAGGCCAAGGCAGGAGGACTGCTTAAGCCCGGGAGTTCCAGATCAGCCTAGGCAACATAATGAGACCCTGTCTCTACAAAAATTAGCTAAGCATGGTGGCTCATGCCTGTAGTCCCAGCTACTCAGGAGGCTGAGGTGGGAGGATTGTTTGAGCTCAGGAATTTTAGGCTGTAGTGAGCCATGATGGTGCCACTGAACTCCAACCTGAGTAACAGAGACTCCCAACACACACACACACACACACACACACACACACACACACACACACACAAATCATCCCTAGATCACTTGTAATACCTAATACAGTAAAAATGCTATGTAAATTGTTATTATACTGTATTATTTAGGGAATAATGACCCCCTAAAAAAAGTCTGTACATGTTCAGTACAGACACGACCTTTTTTCCTGAATATTTTCCATCGGTGGTTGGTTGAATCTGAGCGTGCAGGATCTGCAGATATGAGGGACCAACTACATATTAATATTAAGGCTGCCCAAAACAGCTGGCATTGAGCAAAAGCAACCGGGAAGGGACAAAGAGAAGGGACAGAGAGTGATAATGGAACCAGCAGCTGCAGATCTTAGGGAATCCCAGCAAAAACACACTTCTTGAAGGACAAGGTCATACCCCCTCTTGGCAATGATGTCTGCAGGAACTGGTAACAGAAGTCTTAATGAGACAGAAGATAGCCAGACAAAGCCTAGGTTGACAGACAGGTGGGTCCTCTGTAGGGAACTCCTGGCAGACCGCTCAGGCTCAACATCGATAAACAAGCTCACTGTGAGTCTCTCAAGCTAGAGCTTAAATACTCACTGCAGGGATCAAAAAACAACCAATCAGCTCACCATTAGGCTCCCACCTCCTACCGATTGGTCCTTAATACTGACCAATCAGAATAGCTACAGCTCACAGGTAGTGTTAGCCAATCAGCTTGGACTTAGGGCTGTATAAGCACCAGGTTTTCTGCCCTAGGTGGGCAACTCCTTTGGGTCCCCTCCCACTGTGGGAGCTTTTGTGTCCTCTCAATAAATCCTGCTTTCTCACTTTAAAAAAAACAAAACAAGTCTTACCTAGAGCAGTTCTCATGAATCAACAGAATTAGTCTGTGGTAAACCCACAAAATAGGCAGAACATAAACGAACCCAAACATAAAAAAGGAAAGAGGAAGGAGTAAGAGTAAATATATGAAATAAAAAAGGAGAAATAAACTAGACAACATGATGTCAAAACCTTAAAATATTACCCAAAAGAGAAAAAGTAGACTCAAATCTCATTGGTAAATACTGACTTTAAAAATTTTAAATAAGGCCCAGCTCGGTGGCTCAGCCTGTAATCCCAGCACTTTGGGAGGCCAAGGTGAGTGGATTCCCTGAGCCTATGGGTTCTAGACCAGCCTAGGCAACTTGACAAGACCTCATCTCCACAATAAAAATTAAAAATTAGCCGGGTGTGGTAGCACACGCCTGAAGTTCTGGCTACTTGGAAGGATGAGACGGAAGGAATGCCTGAGCCCAGCAGGTCGACACTGAGGTGACTGTGTGTGTGGCCACTGCACTCTAGCCTGGGCAATGGAGTAAGACTCCAACTCAAAACCAAAATTTTTTTTAAATAAGAAAGAAAAACCTAGCATTGTATTAAAAGGGTAACATAACACAAGTACACAAGTGATTGGGGCCTATTTTAGCATTGTGATGATGGCTCAATATTGGAAATATTTTAATATAATGCATTAATTCATCATATAATTATCTTAATGGACTCTGAAAATGATTTCAAAATAATCAATATTTCTTATTTAAAAATTGATGAAACTAATGCATGTTTTCTTCATATGATAAGGTTTATATCTATCTTGGCTTTAACACTAGCAACACTAGAAAAACACTAGCAATATCCCCACCATCATAAACATAAGTCATGGATGCCCACACCTACTCCTGTTATTTATTGGGAATTTTATCCAATACATTTAGACAAGAGAAATAAATCAGAGATATAAAAATTGTAAAGATGGTGTCTTGGTCTGCTCTGTGCTGCTGTAACAGAAGACCATGGTCTGGGTAGTTTATTAACAATAGAAGTTCATTTTTCATGGTTCTGGAGGCTAGGAAGTCTAAGATCAAGGAGCTGGCATCTGGGGTAGCCTTCTTGCAACATCATTCCATGGCAAAGGTGGAAGGGCAAAGAGAGGGCAAGAAAGGGAGTAAGAGGGGAGTTGAACTTGTCTTTTCATAAGGAATTCACTCCTGTGACAATGGCATCCATGACACAGATACCTCTCATGAGCCCCACTTCCCAACACCAATGCATTAGAGGTCAAACTTCCAACACAAGAACTTTGGGAGATACATTCTAACCACAGCAGATGATAAAACTATCACTATTGAAAGACGGTCAAATTAAATTCCAAGAGAATTCATCGTTAAACTATTAGAAACAATACAAGGAATACAGGTAACAATTTAAAAATTAATGTAGGGAGGGAGAGACTTTTGGTGATGAAGTCATGAAGAGGATGGCAATTCCTTCCAAGACAATGACAAAAACTAAAAAACAAAAACTTTTAAAGCAACTATTCGTAGGCACTGAAAAACGACCAACGATCGGCAAAACCTTGAGAAGAGTTTGCAATAACTGAAGTAAAAGATCACTGTATGGGCTCAGAAGCAGAATGTAGAGGGCAAAATAATCAGTGAACTTGAAGTTAGACCAGTGGAAATTATTCATCTGAAAAGTAGGGAATCAAATATGTTTGAAGAGAGTAAAGTTGAGAGACCTGTGAAATAATATCAAGCAGTCTAACATACATGTAATTGAAATCACCAAAATAGGAGGCAGGAAGAAAGGGAGAATATTTAAAGAATAATAGCAAAAAGAAATCCTAAATTTGATTCCAAAAAAGGCAACCAAATCCAATAAAAACACTTGGACACATCATATCCAAACTACAGATATAAAGATAGATACTAAAAGCAAAAAAATAAAAAAGACACATTACATAGTATGGAGAAATGAAGTGATGACTGACTTTCCATCAGAAATGATGGATGCCAGAGACACTGGGGTTTATATTCAAAGTGCTGAAAGTAAAACATATCAAACGAGAATGTTATATCCTAGGAGACTATGCTTCAAATAAAAAGTAAATTAAAGACATTTTAAGACAAATGAAAACTGTGAAAATTTGGTTCCGAGAGACTTGTAAAATTGATAGTTGAGCAACATGGGAGTTATGAACACCAACCCGCCACAGCAGTTGAAAATCTGGGTATAACTTTTGATCCCCCAGAAACTTAACTGCTAATAGCCTATTGTTGACTGGAAGTCTCACCAGTAGCATAAATAGCCAATGAATGCACATTTTATATGTTGTATGTATTATGTGCTGTATTCTAACAATAAAGTAAGCTAGGGAAAAGAAAATGGCATTAAGAAAATTATAAGGACGAGGAAAGGTATTCACTATGCACCAAATAGAAGAGGATAATCATATAGGTCTTTATCTTGGTTGTCTTCACATTGAGTAGGCTGAGGAGGAGGAGGAGGAAGAAAATGGTGTTTTTTGCCATCTCAGGAGTGGCAGAGAAGGAAGAAAATATGTGTATAAGTGGATATAGCTCAAGCCTGTGTAGTTCAAATGTCAACTGTCTTGTAAAACAGTGTAAGGGAAGTCCTCAGGCTAAAGGGAGGTAAGTGATAACAGCTGGTGACACAATAGATATCTCACACACTCACACACACATATATAAGGGGGAATGCCCCCCAAATAGAATTTATTTATAAACAATTGTGTATTTATTCTGACATGTTTAAACTTCAGTTACCTTCAAAGTACTCTCTGTACAACGCAATACACCTATTGAGATGCTTTTTCTGCTGCTCAAAACAGTTTAAAAAAAAATTTTTTTTTTTTTTTTTTGCTTTTTTTGGTCATTTTTATGTCTTTTAGTGCTTCTGCCATTTTTGTTTCACCTATTTCACATTGGCAAAATGTTTCCCTTTGAGGAGTTTTTCATCTGTGGAAATAAACAAAACTCACTTGGGGTGAGATTGGGTGAATAGGGAGGGCCGGCATGAGGGTCATGCTGGTTTTGGTCAAAAACTGCTGAACACTCAACATGGTGTGGGCAGGTACACTTGTAAATCACCCATCATGAAATGGGCAAATGTGTTGAAAGAATCTCCAAAAATAAATTCACTGAAGCTGAACACAGCCTCTTACCACAATGCCAGCTGGTCCACAGATGCCGATGGGTTCCTAGAACACTTACCTTGTGAGGAAAGCCTGTACTACAAGAGGCCTGCCCTCCAAAAGATAATTTCTTTTTTGGGGGGGTGTCATAAATACACACACACACACACACACACACACACACACACACACACACACACGTAGAAATGAGGAGCACCAAATATGGGTAAATATATCAGAATTTACACACACAGACACATGTGTTAATGTGTTTGGGGCTGGCCAATGGGAAGACTTAGTAGGAGATCTAAGAAAAGGAAGAGAGTGAAGTGGTGTACTGATTTTCTACTTCACTCCTGTTCTCTCTGGTGGGGTCACAGTGGGCTAGCTGTGTCCCTAGGGCAAGCTTACAGCTCCTCTCTGGTGGCCTCTCCGGTAAGAGTCCTGTCTCTGGATTATAGCAACCAGTCATTCCCCTCAGCCAATCATACACACAGGTGTATACATGAGAGACCAGGACTGCTAGTACTTGCCCAAAGGCACAACTCTGTTCCCTTAGTTTCTCTATAGTTTGTTCACAGTTTCATAAAAAACACTTTTATTTTCTCAAGTCAACTAATTTAAGTGGGATCATTTTTCCCCTAGTAGAACATCTACTGATACACAATCCATGTGCTGAAATAGCAACAGTAAAAAATTCACTGGAATTGTGGCTGGGCTCGGTGGCTCAGCCTGTAATCCTAACAATTTGGGAGGCCGAGGCCAGTGGATTGCCTGAGCCCATGGATTCGAGACCAGCCCCGGCAACTTGGCAAGACCTCGTCTCTACAATAAATCAAAAACTAGCCAGGTATGGTAGCACACACATATATTTCCTGCTACTTGGAAGGCTGAAGTGGAAGGATCGCCTGAACCCAGCAGGTCAAGGTTGCAGTGGCTGTGAGTGTGCCACTGCCTCCAGCCTGGGCAATGGAGTAAGACTCCAACTAAAAAAAAAAAATCCACTGGAATTTATGAACAAAAAAATCATGGGAGCTACATAAGGAACATGTCAAAATCAGCATAGAAAGACATAAACAAATGTGATGGCATTCATTTACTTGGACAGGAAATCCTAACATCATAAACATAGCAATTTTTTCCTTAGTTCATTTATAAATGAAATGTCAGTGGGTTTTTAAAAATTGTTTTGTTGCTGTTACTGTTTTTTTAATTTTTAAATTAAATACATTAGTTTTAATATTTATATTGAAAGACAAACAAGAATAGCTAGGAAAACTCTGAAAAAGAAAAACAAATATTAAAACATAAAATTGCTATATTTATGAGTAGAAGAAGAGACCTTTGTAATCAACAAAAAGGCCAGAAATACATCCAAATACTTACAAGAATTTTATTGCATCTAAAATTACTGGGAGAAAAGATGGATTATTTAATAAATAGTTTGGGAACAGTAGGTAGCATTCTAGAAATAAAAATACAGTTAACCCATAGCTTATAATATACAACACGATAAAGTAAAAATGAATCAAGGCTTAAATGTAAAAAATGGAATCATAAAAATATTAGAAGCCAATACGAGAGGATCTGTTATAATTTTAGAGTGGTGTCTTTGTTTTGCATGATTCTAACAGAATAGCTGAGACTGGGTAATTTACAATGATCAGAAGTTTATTTGGCTTACAGTTCTGAAGGCTGAGAAGACATCTGGTGAGGGTCTTCTTACTGCATCATGGCTTGGGGGAAGGGCACAGAACAAGAGTAGGAGAAGACTGAACTCTACTATTTACCAAGAACCTAACCCCACAATGATAGCATTAACCATTCTCAAAGGCAGAGCCCTCATGACCCAATTACCTTTCACAGAGCCCACCTCTCAACACTGTTGCACTGGGGATTAAGTTTCCAACACATGAACTTTAGGGGACACATTCAAACTATAGCAAGTGGTAAAGATCTTTCTAATCACAGCTGTCCCTTTGTATTCAGGGGGATTGGCTCCCAGGTAGCCCACCAAAATCCATGGATACTCAAGTTCCTATATAATGGTATAGTATTTGCATATAACTGATGTACATCCTCCTGTATATATTTATATATTTTTTTGAGTTGAAGTCTCACTCTGTCACCCATGCTGGAGTGCAGTGGCACACTCACAGCCACCCCAGCATTGACCTGCTGGACTCCGGCAATCTTTCCACCTCCGCCTTCCAAGTGGGCAGAACTACAGGTGTGTGCTACCATGCCTGGCTAATTTTTTGATTTATTGTAGAGACGAGGTCTTGCCAAGTTGCCTGGGCTGGTCTTGAACCTGTGAACTCAGGCAATCCACTCGCCTTGGCCTCCCAAAGTGCTGGGATCACAGGCTGAGCCATGGAGCCAGGCCCTCCTGTATATTTTAAATCATTTCTATACTTACAAGGATTACTTATATTACCTAATACAATGTAAAGGATACTTAAATAGCTGTTGTGCTGTATTTTTAAAGTTTGTATTGTTCTTGTATTGTTTTTTAGTCAGAGTATTTTTAATCCATGGTTGGTTGAATCTGTGGATACAGAACCCAAGGATAAGAAGGGCAACTGTATAATACAAAATTCAGAAGTTATAAAAAAAAGTCAAAGACCTGTATGACAACAAAACAATACAAGTAATGCCACAAAAAAAAAATGAACTGAAACTAAAATGTTTTCCTAGAAATCCATAAGAAAAAAGAAAACCAATAATACTTGAAAAAAATGACCAGAAGAACAGACAGTGAATAGAAATAGAAATACAAGAGTTTTAAACATGAGAAAATGTGCTCATCTTTTCTCAAAATAACAGAAATGCAAATTAAGACAACACTGAGAAATCACTGTCCATTTTTCAGATGGGAAAAACTAATAATATTAAAAGGTATGTCTGGTAGAAAAACAGGTTCTACCATCAACACAGCTCTTAGAAGTGTAAATGAGTGCCAGTTCCAAGAAGGGCTGCTGACAACATTTATTAGAATTTCAAATATATTTACTTTTTGATACAGCTCTTCTATTCCTGGATATTTACTCTGCAGAAATATTTGCACAGTTGCAAAATGATGTCTAAACAAGTTGTGAGAATTGCAGATACCAAGATGAAATCACTCTCATCAGACCTAGGCAAAATAGGACTGGGAAGGCACAAAGGAGGGTAACCTGGGCTTGTGTGCCTGAGGTAAGAACTGTTTCCAAGTACTTGCTAAAAACCTCATAAGAAATCCCTTCAAATCACAAATCCCCTGCCTTGAACAATTTGCATTTTTTGCCCTTTTTTTTTTTAGTTGGAGTCTTACTCCATCGCCCAGGCTGGAGTGCAGTGGCACACTCATGGTGACCCCAACATCAACCTGCTGGGCTCTGGTGATCCTTCCGCCTCAGTCTTCCAGGCAGCCAGAACTACAGGCATGCACTACCACACCTGGCTAATGCACTTATACATATATTTTTATGACAAGGTGTATCACTAGACATTCTTGAGGACTGCAGTAATTAGATAAGATGTTCTCAAAAAGATACCCAGTAATAGCATCTCCACTGATAAACTAACAACTCTGACGTTGAGCCTCTGGACCTGATGAACTTTAAAGCAGCTTAGGTGAACCTCTCCACTTTTGCCAATAAGGGCTTCCCTTCACCTTTCTCTTACCAGATGCACATGTGGCTTGCCATTCTGGGCATCTCAGATTGTAATCCTCTTTTTCCATTTGTGAATACATTCAACGTATCTGGGGATATCTTGAATGTCTTTCAACACACTCTGGTGTCAGAAGTGGGATGAAGCAAGTTCACCTTTGGCAGAGATTGGCGACTTTTGGAACAAGGTGAGGTGCTCACAGCTGAGCTCTTTGCACCCTCCACTCTTACAAATAGCCCTTTTTTAAATATCCAGATAAATCTCTCATGTTGAGCTCCCTTCCTTTGTTAGCAGCTCCCCGTTGACCTTATTCAAGATCTGTTTGGGTTAAGGCACATTAGTAAAGAATCTTGCCTCCCTTCTGGGACTATAAAATATTTTTTGTCTTTTCTGGCAAGTCCTTTCTGGTACAAAGACACTTCGTGTTTCTGGGTCCTGGTAAGTACCCTTTTGGTTTCAGTCTTATTCTGATTTTTTTCATATGCTTACACTTTTGCTTGATTCCCCCTGCATACTCCCTCCCCCCATTTCTGAATATCATTTGAGAGCAAAATTTACTTTCTAAAAAGGTGAAGCCCTTAGGGTGGTTGCCACATGTCTCTGAGGGATATTAGTCTCTGAAGAAAAGGTCTTTCGTGTCAGGATAAACTGGTATCCAGACAGACAAGATCACTGCATGGGGACCTGCCAGCTTACAAAAAATTCCATATATCCAGGAAAAACTTGTGAGGCAAATAGAGCACAGGCTGCCCATCAAGTGAAGCAAAAATCCTGTGCCAGCCACACTGTAAAGCAAAACACCTGTCCAAATCCCTCACATTCCCTGGCAGGGAATATATATATATTTGCTCTCAAGAGATTAATGAGAAACAGAATGGTATCCCCAAATTCTGAAGCATGCAATCAACAATGGTCCCTTTCCTGAAACCCTTGCTGGTTATATGGTGAAAAAAATCATGGTCCTCTCTTGTTACATTTTTAAACCAATGGGCAGAGTATGACAAAACTAATCTGGACTTTCAGGGACCATCCTGGATGTCTTTTGGGTCCCCCAAACTTGTCTTTCCCATGACAAAATTAGAAAAGTATGGTTCTAAAATCAAACACTCTAAATGAGAAGCCCAAATGGGACCTAAAAGGTGCTAAACCTACTTAGGATTCTAAAATTGCCTCCCTTACGAGATGCCATCTCAAAATTAGCTGAGAGAAACAAACAGTTAAGAAAAGGCAACAAAGCCTTGGAGACCCAGACTCTTTTCTCTTCAAAGGAGGCTTCCCCTTCTCTTTCTTCTGTTCCTCCTCCTCCTTTTTTTTGACTGTCTTGCCTTTCCTTCAAGACTCCCCTCAGCTTTCACTACCCATGATCCTCATCCTGTGAAAAACTGTCCTTCTAAGGCTAAACTCACTGATGAGTTTAGCCTCAAGTTCCTTGTGTTCCTTGGAGCAAGGCTGAACTTCAAGCCATCACCAAGGAGTTCCCACAGGTCACCGAGGGTCCTCACTGCTTTGCCGATGAACTGGACATCATGATTTAGGCTTATCGGTCAGGTGCTTCTAACCTGTATATCAAGTGGCTCACATGCTTGTCCGTGAAGGTCAGGCTCAGCTCTAAATAGCCAAGGCTCGTGGATGTGATTCTGAGGAGCATTAGACAGAAATGCCCCCAAAGACTATGACAAACCCTGAGGCATGGCAAAACAAAAAACCCACAAGGCTATTCTTGAGGCATTTCCTAAAGCCTTAGACTGGAGTAAAATCCAGGCCTGGAACCTAGAAAGTATGTTTACAACTATTACAATCAACTCCAGGTTGCATTCTCTAAAAATGCCGGATCCTCTGTCAATGTGGATTCTGAGCAACCTTTGCATCTATGTTGACACACGGCCTTTCTCGAGAACTATTCCAGCCAGTCAAAAGAGCCCACATCCAATGGGAAAAGACGCCCACTTCTGGTGGCGTTAACTTGACAAATCAGCTGCCCACTCTCTTGAGGACACCACTTGAAAGAAAACCACTGGAATTCTGGTTTTGTTGTTGTTGTTGTTCTAGTTGGAGTCTCACTCTGTAGCCCAGGCTGGAGTTGCTCAGGGTCACCCCAGCGTCCACCTGCTGGGCTCCAACCATCCTTCTGCCTCAGCCTTCTGAATAGCTGGAACTACAGGCATGTGCTACCACACCTGGCTAATTTTTTGATTTATTGTAGAGATGAGGTCTCGCCAAGTTGCCTAGGCTGTTCTCAAACCCGTGGGCTCAGACAATCCCCTCACCTTGGCCTCCCAAAGATCCAGATTACAGGCTTGAGCCACCGTGCCCGGCCTGCCACTGGAATTCTTAATCTTCAATTACAACCGAAGGGGGCTCCCTGGGCTGTGCTGCTTCTGTGAGAAACCAGACCCTTGAAAAAGAGACAGCCATGAAAGAAAAAAGTGGGCAAGTCCCTCGGGTCTCCTTCCGCTGTGGGAGCTTTTCTGTCCTCTCAATAAATCCTGTTTTCTAAGAGAAAGAAAAGCAATGTCTCCCAAGGCTCCCCTACCTCCATCCAGGGGCCACTCTCCATGTAAGGGCTTCAAGGACTTACAGGGGCTTTCCCAGTTCTCCTGCTTAATCAGATTGGGAATGAGGTCTTCACTGTGCTCAAATACTGGAATAACGCGATCAGACCATAACCCTACCAGCCTCTATCAGCCCCAGCCTCCGGGTAATAAAAAGACACGAATGGACTGGGCACAGTGGCTCAAGCCTGTAATTCCAGCACTTTGGGAGACTGAGGCAAGAGGATTGCCTGAAATCAGGGGTTGGAGACCAGCCTGGGCAACTTGGTGAGACCTCATCTCTACAATAAATCAAAAAGTAAGTTGGTGTGGTAATGCATGCCTGTAGTTCCAGCTGCTTGGAAGGCTGAGGCGGAAGGATCCCCTGAGCTCAGCAGGTTGAGGCCGTGGTGGCTGTGAGCGTGCCACTGCACTCCAGCCCAGACAGCAGAGTGAGACTCCGACTCAAAAAAAAAAAAAAAAAAAGATAGGAGTTTTCTGGGTGTCTCTAAAGGCTTCAGTGTACAGCCGGTTTCTTTGGCCTTGGCCCTCCCAAGACAAGCCTCCTGTTTTGCCTGTGATTTCTGTCCCCATCCACCTCTTTGGGTATGATTTGTTTGGAAAAAAAAAAAAATGCTGAAATTTCTTTTCCCTGATGGAGGGAAATAATTTTAGCATCTGACAAACCCAGCTGCACTGACTGGACCTTGGAGTCTCCGGACTCCCTCAACGCCTTCATTTCTTTCATTTATTTGCTCAGAAAACAAAAGTAACGCCACCCTTGCACTGCCAAAGCAAATACCTGACTCCTTATAGGTAAACTCGTCCACTGAGTGCACCTCCTGTTAAGATCCAGATTAACTTATCCAAACCCCTGCTGATATCCACAAAACCAGGTGGCATGACAAGGTCTTACGCCTATTATAGAAGAATATAAGAAGCAGGGCTTCTGTATTCTGTGTGCTGGTCCCTGTAGTACCTCAATTCTACCTAATAAAAAGCCAAACAACTGTGAGTAGAGGTTTGTTCAAGAACTCGGAGGAAGAAGCCAATCGTTACTTTAAGGCATGCAGGGGTTTCAGCCACTCCCTCCATCTTATTAAACCCAATGCCCAGTGAGAGCAGGGTTTTCACAGCCATGGAGCTGTGTGGTGCTTTTTCAGTATCCCAGCTGAACAAGTCAGACCTGGAAAGGCCAGCAATTCACCTGAACAGGAATGCCCCAGGGTCTTACTGAAAGCCTAGCTGTGCTCAGTGGCTCAGCTTGAAATCCCAGCACTTTGGGAGGCCAAGGCGAGTGAATTGCCTGGACCTACGGGTTCGAGACCAGCCCGGACAACTTGGTGAGACCTCATCTCTACAATAAAATAAAAAATTAGCCGGACGTGGTAGCGCGCACCTGTAGTTCCAGCTACTTGGAAGGCTGAGGCAGAAGGATCGCCGGAACCCAGCAGGTTGACGCTGGGGTGGCCATGAGTGTGCCACGGCACTCCAGCTTGGGTGACAGAGTGAGATGCCAACTCAATTAAAAAAAAAAAAAGCCTGTGACTTGGTAACTCCAAATCCAAAAGGGCTTGTACATAATGTATACCTATCCCAAAGAAGTCACCTGGAAGTCCAGCAGGGAAAGATCTTGGCTTATTCTTACAGGAGGCACCGAAGACAGCCATTGATGACAAGTCCACACCTGAGCAGTCTAACAAGCAGTATTATCATCAAAGCAATCAGGTGAATTAGCCACATTTCTATGTGGTGTTTACAATCACACTGATTAAGCCTGATGCCCTACATTGCTTTCTGCTTTGCTTGGTCACCTGCATCGTGTAACTCCTGACTGGGAAAGTGCACACCCCTGAGACCAGCCTTGGGCTGAGGCTGCTCCCAGGTATAGGGGGAAGCAGTCCATGTTCGGACAAGACTCCACAAAGCCCTTCCTCTTTTTCTTAAACACTAAATGTGGACTTGAGGGTGTGGTCTTTTGTCCCAAGCTGCCACTTGACCACTATCAGTCCACAGCTCCCTTCTCTGTTGTCCTTACAGGTGGCCTGTGGAAAACACAGTGTCCAATTGTTACAGCAACCAGTTACTGAAAGTCATGAAGTCTCCAAACAACTCTGCAGCTAGTAAAATGCTCAGGTGTGGGATCGGGGCCATTTAATTTCAGAGAACAAATTGCATTTAGATCCAGGCCAAATTTAAGACGTTTTGCAGTTTCTCCAGTCAAAACCCAAACGCCAACTCCATGAACCTTGCTGGCTATATTGTGCTAACCGGATATCCTACTTTCTCTTCTGCCCCAACCCGGGTTTGCATGACTTACGGTTACCAAACCTGACCTCAGAGTTTGGACTGGGGCTAAAGTACAAGTTTGACTTTTATTTTTATTTTAGAGTCGTGGGGGTACAAGTGAGGGTTGATTACATAAGTACGTGTTGCATGCAGGTGAAGTTTGGTCTTCTAGCTGGCCCTTTTAGAGAGCAAGTTTTAAACAAACTAAAGGAGAAATTAAGTGTTCCTGCTGTCGGTCCTCCTAATTATAAACTCCCCCGTTCCCTCTTTGTTGTTTGTTTGTTGGAGTCTCACTCTGTCACCCAGGCTGGAGTGCAGTGGCACGCTCACAGCCTCTGCAGCCTCGATCTGCTGCGCTCAGGCGATCCTTCCACCTCAGTCTTCTGAGTAGCTGGAACTACAGGTGCATGCCACCATGCCTGGCTAATTTTTTTATTTATTGTAGAGACAAAGTCTCGCCATGTTGTCCAGGCTGGTCTCCAACCCCTGGACTCAGGCAACCCTCTTGCCTCCACCTCCCAAAGTGCTGAGAAGACAGGCATAAGCCATCTTAGTCCGGCTCCCTTTTCCCTCTTTGTCAATGAAAAGGAAGGAAATGTAGAGGAATGTGAGGCCCAATTAGGACAGCATCAATTGGGTACACTGGGTAAACAGGGGAAGGACATTTCCAAATGTTACAAAGAAGCCTATGGATAACAACAAGAGTCATAAAGGCTGGTAAACAGTAAACAAAAAGTAGCTAACCATTTGTTGCTCATTAACTATTGCCGCTAACTAACCCTATCTTAAAGAAACAAGACACCACAATCAATCAGCCACTTCACAAACCTCTGGAAATTTCCTTTTGCAGACTTCTCCCCAAAGACAGCCCCAACACCCCTCTTGTAAAAATACCCCTCTAGCCCCTGCCTCTTTGCAGACAGAAATTACTCTCTCTGTCTGCCCGTTGTGCCATTTTTAATACATCTATCTTTCTTTCTTTTTTTTTTTTTTGAGTTGGAGTCTCACTCTGCTGCCCAGACTGGAGGGCAGTGGCCACTCCCGGCCACCACAGCCTCAACCTGCTGGGCTCCGGCGATCCTTCCGCCTCAGCCTTCCAAGTAGCTGGAACTACAGTCGTGCGCTACTATGCCCAGCTAATTATTTTGATTTCTTGTAGAGATGAGGTCTCGCCAAGTTGCCCAGGCGGGTCTCGAACCCGCGGGCTCAGGCAATCCACTCACCTCAGCCTCCCAAGGCGCGGGATTACAGGCTGAGCCACCGAGCCCTTCTTAATACATAACTGTCTTGGTAAATTCTTCTTACCCACATGCGACTCTGGCCATACAGGGCAGGGCATGCTTTGGGGACCCTGGATACCACATGACTGCCTAACTCTGACGGATCCCCTTTCACATCCTTGGAGGATCTATATGAGAACCCCCTGGACCATGCCGAGCTGTCCCGGTGTGCAGATGGCCCACCTATTAAAAAAAATGACCCTGGTGAGTATTGTGTCCCTTGAAGCTGTGGAAGCAGCCCCTGCCTTTAAAAGCGACTCTATCCCTGCAGACAGAGCTCTGTGCCCTCACTTCACCTGCCTCCTGGCTAAGGGAAACACTGTTCACGTTTACATGGGCGGGAAAGACGATTTGGGAACTGGAAGGTTGTGGAAGAAAAGGGGTTTTCTCACTGCCTGTGGAGACAAAATAAAGAGTGGGCCTTACGCGAAAGAATTATCAGATGCTGCCCTGGCTGTGGTAAACGTGATCATGCCACTGCACTCCAACAGAGCGAGACCCCAACTCAAAAGCTCAAAAAGAAAAAGAAAAATTCCTGGGACTGATTTGGAGATAATGGGTCATTAGCAGTGTGTCATAACATAACTGACCCCTGATTTAATTCTACCATATACAGAAAATTCACAGCTATCTGTGCTCCTATTGGGTATATTCACCTTTGTGTGTGGATTGCTTCCATAGGGGCCCCCGATGTTTAGACACCTGGGAAAGGAGACCAGTGTGGGTTGGGATACTTGACTGCTCTGTTGTCGAATGCATAATAGATCTGATCACTGGGATCACCGGTGGACTGGCCCCTTCTCACTGCATCCAAGGGTTAAACATGTGTGACCTTTACAGGACTCCAGACTTGCTTGCTTTCTGTACCATGGTAAGGTGCAGCTGCTATCATGAAGAAATAATAAAAATGTATCTACCCCCCCCCCAGGAATTCTTGCCAAGGCACACCGGCTCCAAAGTTACAGCCACATTCGTTCACTTCTGCCAGGAGTGTCAGGTAACAGAACTTGGCTACCTACAGACTGAACCTAGATAGCTCCACACAAGTGGAAACATGGTTACATAAAACAATTGGACAAGCCACCCGGCTGCACCAAGTCCCACCCTGTTCCCCATGGTCATTTGATCTTCCCTGAAAGTCTGGGTTCATGACTCGAAACCATTATGCAAACTAAAATGGCCTTGTTGCCGCTATTTTTGCTGTGTATTTTCCCTTTTAAACTGTGTGCCCTTTGCCTGTCAAATCTTTGCAGAAATACAATACAATAATGTTGACCCAGCACTTTGAGATGACAGTCAATGCCTATGGGATAGACGAAATGAAACTTAACGACAAAAATCTGGATGGCCCAAGCCTGAGAGCATCTCCTTCTGGCTCCCTTGACACTCAAATGTGGCCAAAAGGGTCTTGACACCGGCTTCCACTTGCTTCTTACTTCCCCCAGACATGGGACCAGATCAACTAACTATTCAAGGCAGGTACGGGCGAATTGATCAGAGATGTTTTCAGAGAAAGATCTTTTTTTTTTTTTTTTTTTTTGAGTTTCAGTCTCACTCTGTCACCCAGGCTGGAGGGCAGTGGCACGCTCCTGGACACCGCAGCCTCGACCTGCTGGGCTCCTGCGATCCTTCTGCCTCAGCCTTCTGAGTAGCTGGAACTATAGGTGCACGCTACCACACCCAGCTAATTTTTGATTTATTGTAGAGACGAGGTCTCACCAAGTTGCCCAGGTGGGTCTCGAACCCACAGGCTCAGGCGATCCTCTTGCCTCGGCCTCCCAAAGTGCTGGGATTACAGGCTGAGCCACCGAGCCTGACCTCAGAGAAAGATCTTGATCAAAAGGGAGAGATGTGGACATTGCAGATGCCAGGATAAAATCACTCTTGTCCAGACGGAAGAGGGCCAGGAAGTCACAAGGGAGTGGGGCTCATGCTTGCATGTCTGAGACGAGAACTGTTCCCAAGGACCTTCTAAAAACCCTACAAGAAATCCCTTCCTGTCTTTCACACATTTCCTGCCTTGAACAGCTAGCGTGTTTTGCACGGATGCATCTATTCCTGTGACAAGGTATATCACTAGATATTCTTTAGGACTGCAGTGATTCAGATACGATGTTCTTGAAAGAACACTTGAAAGCCAGTCTGGGCAATATGGCAAGACCGTGTCTCTCTACAATAAATCAAAAACATTAGCCGGATGTGGTGGTGCGCCCCTGTAGTTCCAGCTACTTGGAAGGCTGAGGTGGAAGGATTGCCTGAGTCCAGTAGGTCGAGACTGTGGTAGCCGTGATTGTGCCACTGTACTCCAGTCTGGATGACAGAGTGAGTCAGATAAAAAAAGAACACTTGAAAGACCTGGTGGAATAAAGGATGGTATTCCTAGACAATGTAATATTTTGCAGCCTAAACAAACACTGAAAAAGTGCTTTGTGTACTGATATGACATAATGTTAACCGGAAATTTTAATTGGAAAAAAGCAAACTTTTGCAGGGGCATCAGCAAAAAGGAGAGGAAATTATGAATATATATTTGTCATTGCTTTGTACATAAACAAGAATACCCCTAGAGCACAGACAAGAAGCCAATGATTATTTGAGGGACAAAGGTGTGTGAGGTGGAACAGCTAGGTGGAAAGGGTGCAGAGGTAGGGGAGAGTCTTGACTCCACTCACCTTCTTATATCTGAGGGGATGTCAAGCTCGAACTGCCTTTCCTGTTCAGAAATTTTGAAATATAAAAATACATAAAAAACAAAACAAAAAAAATCTTAAAAGCAAAAACCTAGAATAATAAATATTAGTGTGTTACCTAAGACAGACTGCTTAACTTAGAATGAGTTCTTCACAGTCATTGTCACCCATGTTCATAGCTGTTGTCACCCATGTTCACACTCATGTTCACCCACATTCACACCCATGGTCACACATACTCACATCCACAGTCACCCATGTTCATGGTCACCATGTTCCCACCCACCGTCACCCATGTTCACACCCATCATTGCCCACGTTCACATTCGTGGTCACCCACATTCACACCCATGGTCACCCATACTCACACACACAGTCACCCTTATTTACACCCACGGGCGCCCTATTCCCACCCGTCCTCACCCATGTTCACACCCACAGTCACCCATGTTCACTCTGACGGTCACCCATATTCACACCCATCTTCGCCGATTCTATCCCCATTCAGATAGAATGAGCCAAGAGCAGACCTGGTGCCTTTGCTTCCATCTTGGTGAGTGAGACGTGATTAGACATGCTTCTTCAGCTTCTGACCAGACCCACAGGGCTCTGACCGATGAAAATTGCCCTAAGTACGATTTTCTCTCTGTTCATTGTCTTTGCATTTCCATGGACACTGATTTTCATGGTCTCAAAAGTGTGTGATTTTTTACATTTCTATTTGGGCAAGTTAATATATGCAGTTACGGCATCAACGACCCCACCGTAGGACTCGACACCATCGCCAGTTATCAGAGTCCTCAGGTTAACCTGACAGCCTGTGTTTGAGTCATTTTACTTTTTAATTCTTTCTCTTTTTTTAACGTAAGAACCTACCTTATTTTGCATTTGTGCATAAGACTACCTTAAGTTTTATCTACAAACAAATCTAAGACTGTTTTCTGCAGGTGACAGGCTCTCCAGAAGATAAACATTCAAACTTATAACTGGTGGAAATCATAAAATGAGAAGGAAGAGCCACCGAAGAGAAGAGAAAAAGAGAAGGAATTAAACATGTGAATTTATGGTCCCCAAGGCGACTGAGAGCTCTAATTGAACCGGATACTATGTCAATATAAAGGTAGAAGTAGCTGGGAAAGAATACATCCCTTTGATCTACTCAGTTCTGTTTCTTAGCAGACATGATGTTTCCACATGAGTCAATTGGCTCGCTAATTGCAACCAGGGTGTTCCATAAGCCATTAACACAAGGAACAGATGAGTTGGAAATGACCTTCGAATGGATGGTCTAATTTGTTTTAATGCTTCGCTGTCCCTGGGCATGAGACTACAATACTCAAAGCCTTGAAGAGATCCAAAAATGAAGTTGCAAACCCATTCATAGGTCTCAGAGAACCCTGGAGTTTTGGCAAGTCCATCCCAAGTGTATTCCATCCTAGTGTATTTCTGTGGGCTGCATCTGTAGGGAATAAACCACTGAAGTGATTTTACCAGGCTGCCTTTCGTTGAAAGAGCATTTTGCATTTGTTAATGAGGCAGAAAATGTATCAGGTATTTGTAAGTAATCACATCTTTCTTAGCATTTGCTTCATACAAGCCTATGTTCTCGAAATGATGGATGAGTTCATAAAAAACTGAGTATAAACTTAGTTTTTAAAACTTTAATTGAATTTTATATTACTGGAGACCCCAATTTAAGGAAACTCTGTAATGAATTATTTGTAATATGAGCAGAGTCTCCCAATTTATCGTCTTCGTAGGCCTGGACTTTTTCAAAGGATTTTCTTAAGCAGAATGATTTCAGATTGGCATTACTTAGACATGTAGCTATATTGGTCCCAAGATTAAGCTTATATACTTATAAATACCAAACTCGTAATGAACAATTTACAATAAATTCCTACCTGAATTCAGGAGAATATATCCTATATAATACTATTTTATTGACATGTATTTATTGTGTTTCATATGGTTATATGTTTATATTATAATATAAAAATAGAAAATATGATATAAATATACATGTATAGAACATATATTAAAAAAAGATGAAAAGAGAAAGATATTTTTTCATTTGATTTCTTTTTTTCCTAGACATTTTCAACTTGTACTCTGAAAACTATCTGAGAAAAATCACTAATTTTACTGATAACTGGCCAGGTGTGGTGGTGCAAGCCTGTAATTCCAGCACTTTGGAGGTGGAGGTGAAGAGGATTGCCTGAGCCCAGTGTTCAAGACCAGTATGGGGAAACTTGAAGAGACCTTGTCTCTACAATAAATCAAGAAATTAGCTGGGCATGGTGGCACATGCCTATAGTTCCAGCTACTTGGAAGACCTAAGTGGAAGGATCACCTGAGCCCAGCAGGTCGAGGCTGTGGTGACTGTGAATGTGACACTGCACTCCAGCCTGGGCGACAGTGAGACTCCAACACAAAAATAATAATAGCAATAATTTTACTGATAATCTTTCTTTGTCTTTTCTTGCTGTGATTGTTGCATCTCCCACTATACTTCAAATATATCACTTTTTCCACCAAAAATTTTACGATTTTATATGTGTTTATTTCAGTATTCATAAATGAAGAAAACACATATTGATGAAATAACAATGACAAATGTAGTACAATTTAAAAAACTATAAGATAATTATTAGTTTAAAATTGCACATTTTAAAAAATCAAAGATCAGTACATGCAACTTCAAACATGTAATTGGTAAGGGGCTATGCTTGGTTCTTATGACAGAGATGATCACTTTTTATCATTTGTTTTTAGAGTTTCTGGTAGTTGATTTTCTCTAATAATAATTGTACACAGTTATTCCCTGGTAATTTTCCATCTTGCAATTTAGCTATCAACTTTCTGCTATAATAAGTAAGGACATGTTTAATTTACCCCTCCCCACTCACCCGCTTCCTCCTAGTATAATTGATCACTATTTGTAGTTCCTTTGTTGGACATATTAATGAACATAAACATTTTCTTTATAATTATTGTACACCTGGTAAATTGGATAAAAAGTCAGCCCATTTGAGCACTCTCTTTTAAGAGAAGTATAGGCTGTGACGTATTACATAGAGAAAAATATAATCACACCATATTACTTTTCAATAAACTATATGTAGAGTGTTTATATATACGTATATATATTATATATATATATAAAATGTGTGAGTGTATCTATACACACACATATACACACAAACATATATACAAGGGGACCCCAAAACCCCTGGAATTATCTTTTAGGGGCAAGCCCCCTTGTAGTACATTGGAATTCGCCCCTCTGGTTCAACCGGTCAAAGTTTTTGTCTGGAAGTTTTGAGAAGGTTCCATCACGATTTGCTGAATAAACATCCTGAGTTGTGATAAACAGGTGACTGGTTCCGACACCATGACAACTCACCTGCCCACACCACGCTGAGTGTTCAGCAGTTTTTGACACAAACAACAGAACCCTGTGTCCCACCTTCCCTATTCCCCCGATCTCACCCTGAGTAACTTATTTTTGTTTCCCCGAATGAAAAAAAAGTCCTCAAAGGGAAATGTTTTGCCAATGTGTAATAGGTAAAACAAAAAACTGCGGAAGGGCTAAAAGGCATCCAAATGGGTGAATTGAAAAACTGTTTTGAACAGCAGAGAAAGCATCTCGACAGGCATACTGCATCAAACGAAGAGTAATTTGTAGGGGAGTGAAGGTTGAACATGTCAGAATAAATACACAATTTTTTTATAAGTAAGCTGTGGGTTTTTGTGGGGTCCCTCCTCATATGGTATATGCATGTGTATATAGTCATAATAATAATATGTATGCTGCTTGTTGATCCCAATTTTTGGACTCAATCTACAGGTAAGTTACAGAGGAGGAGAAAGCTTGAGGTGAGATACACAGGCTGCTGTCACATCATCACAACATGGGACACTCACCAGGCACAGGGGGTCAGGCATCAAGAAAGCCTCACACCAGCCAGCTCAGAGTCAGCTAAGGCGTTGAAAGAAAAACACGCTTTTCTTCCTCACTCCATAGTTCCCTCCCAATATGACCATTGGGAGGCATTTGGAAAACACCAGAGCTTGGAGGTCAAGGGTAGGAGATTCAAAGGTGTCCCCAAGAGGGTGACCTCAATGCCTCCACCCAAGGCCGAGGAGACAACTGGTCAACCTGAGTTGTCAGTTTCACTTCACCAACTGATGGCAGCCGACACTGGGTAACTGAGGACTCAAAGAAGCTCCATCATTTCTAAGGTTCACGGCACTGGGAAACCCCAGCCAGGGATATCGCTCCCAATAGGCAACACCTGTTACCTGTCACCATGGAATGTGACCACCAAGGAATTTTCAGGGCAGTACAATTGAAGGGTGACATGAAATGATTAGACTGCCCCTAGAAGACCAGATCCACATAGGTGACAGTCTGGCCTTCCGAAAGATAGGCCTGAGATTCCACCAGAAAGTCAAGAACAAGCTTCCTAAATACAAAAACTGGATGTGACTCAGCAGGTAATTAGCAAATGTGTATTGACTGGCCAATATCATACTTTCTGAGGACTTTCATATACTTAACACTGAAGTGCTTAAATTCTAGCAACACTTCTCAGAATAGCTGAGGGAATGTAGATGTGCATGTACAGTGCTATTCTAGGTGAGGTGGGCCCAACAGAAAGAAATGCCTGCCAGTCCACACTCTGAAGGAGCACATCTATGATGTCACAGAGCTCCCCTCGAGTTGACACACCAACCAGTTAATATTGAACCATGAGCACATCTATACCAAAACAAATGCTATGAACTTATGCATCAACCTAATGCTTTGTCAAGAGACCATCAGGGTTTCTACTTCAACAATCATTTGTTATGAGATGAAATATTTCCATAAATTATTGACTTTACCTTTAGATAGATAGATAGATAGATAGATAGATAGATAGATAGATATAGCCAGGCGTGGTAGCTCACTCCCAGCAGGATTCCAGTGAAGAGATGAGACCGTCACTTTCCAAAGGCAGGAGATCACTAGGCAGGGGAATCTTTGAGCAACTTTCAGTAGAATTTGTTAAGAAGATAACACAGACACCAAGTCCAGACACAACACACACTTTGAAATATACTGTGATATTTGTAGCAGACGCCAGGACACACCTCAGGACAAGGGCCAAGAAGCCAACTGCAATGGTCAGGCAGATGGGTCTAAGCAGGAATTTTGAGTGTAGGCTCGGGTGTAGCCAGCGTCCAAGAATCTATTGCATTTTAAGAGGAGCTATTTCCTTCAATGCATTTTACAAAATGGTTTATGTAACAAATCTCAAAGGTCCTGGCTTCTGAAAGTCTACGCAGCTCTCCAAACTGGTCCTGACCCCACTTAAACTGACCTATTTGTGTTCAAAAGAACAGAGACTTACCACTGTGTGTCTAAGTATTTACAAGTTATAAATGTTAGAGATTATAAGTCAAGTTAACAAAAGTCTAAATAAAATACGGTCTTCTTGTCTGCTTGGCAAATAGAGCTTCATAACAGAGGAAAAGAAGAAACCGGGCTCGGTGGCTCAGCCTGTAATCCCAGCACTTTGGGAGACCGAGGTGAGTGGACTGCCTGAGCCCGCAGGTTCGAGACCCGCCTGGGCAACTTAGTGAGACCTCATCTCTACAATAAAATAAAAAATTAGCCGGGCATGGTAGCGCACGCCTGTGGTTCCAGCTACTCAGAAGGCTGAGGCAGAAGGATCGCGGCAGCCCAGCAGGTCGAGGCGGCGGTGGCCGGGAGCAGCCACTGCACTCCAGTCTGGGTGACAGAGTGAGACTCCAACTCAAAAAAAAAAAAAAAAAAAACAGAGGAAAAGAAAAATATATGTGCAGCTATCCTTTCTATATAACAAGTCCAGAAATCACTTTTAGATTTTTATCATCAAGACATTTGCATAATTTTTGTCCTTTGACCATAATAATCTAAGAAATTAAAAATAAAATGTAATTGTATCCGAAGTATTTAAAATTTGAATGTACTATTATAATATAATGTAAAGCAAATGAAAAAATTAAACATTTAATATATAATTGAAAAAAGTTGTTTTATCATAATATATTCAGATTGTCTATCAAAATGTAAAGGCCAAATAAGAATTATAGTTATGTATTAAATATTTGAATCTAAATTAGAAACAACTAAAAATAATGTTATTCCAAAATTTAAATATTAAGTGTTATTATAAAATATATAAGTATATTATATTTATTACAATAAAGCCATCACAAATCGAGTGTTCAATGCTTATTTAGTTGCTTATGTAAAGAGCTGATAAGTACTTCACACTAGTTTAGACACTAATATAGACTCATTATATATATAATACTAACATATAGATAGCCATATGGAAAATATATAAATTCCTAATTGCCACATTTAAAAAATAAAAAGTGACAGTAGTGGGACAGTGCCAGGGGAGGAGGGGCCCATAATGTCAATAAGGGTGCCCACACTTTACCTGTATGATGACCACGTATGTGCCTAACCCTCATTTGTATCCCACATTTTAAAAATAAAATAAAATAATTACCAAAAAAAAAAAAAAGGAAAGAGGGCCAGGCATGGTGGCTCACTCCCGTAATCCCAGCCCTTTGGGAAGCTGAGGTAAGAGAACTGCTTGAGCCCAAGAGTTCAAGGCCAGCCTGGGCAGCATAGTGAGACCTAATCTCTATCAAATAAAGTTTTTTTTTAAAGTTTTAAAAAGCAAAAATAAAGAAAAAAAAGAATGAGGCAAAATAAATTTTAAGCCAATATATTCAAATGATCATCATTTTAACATGTAATTACAATGAAAATTATTAATGAGAAAATTTACACTCTGTTTTTTTCAAACTAAGGCTTGGAAATCAGTTCCAGCCTTCCAAGTAGGTGGAACTACAGGCCTGCGCCACCATGCCCGGCTAATTTTTTTTTTCTTTTTGAGTTGGAGTCTCACTCTGTCACC
>NW_007247328.1:26422-26731 GCF_000164805.1 Carlito syrichta
TATGATGACCACATATGTACCTAACCCTCATTTGTACCCCACATTTTAAAAATAAAATAAAATAATTACCAAAAAAAAAAAAGGAAAGAGGGCCAGGCATGGTGGCTCACTCCCGTAATCCCAGCCCTTTGGGAAGCTGAGGTAAGAGAACTGCTTGAGCCCAAGAGTTCAAGGCCAGCCTGGGCAGCATAGTGAGACCTAATCTCTATAAAATCAAGTTTTTTTAAAAAGTTTTAGCCGGGCTCGGTGGCTCAGCCTGTAATCCCGCGCCTTTGGGAGGCTGAGGTGAGTGGATTGCCTGAGCCCGCG
>NW_007247328.1:26869-47415 GCF_000164805.1 Carlito syrichta
CGCAATCCACTCACCCCAGCCTCCCAAAGTCGCGGGATTACAGGCTGAGCCACCGAGCCCGGCGCCAGCTAAGTTTTTGATTTATTATAGGGACTAATTGCCCAGGCTTGTCTTGAACCCCAGCCCAATTCAGCCTGGCCCTGTTTCAGGTGCTCCATGGTCACACAGCACATGGTTCCCACATTGGACAGCACAGGCCTATCTCCTTGGCCGGTTTTCCCAGAATGGAGGAACACCAGTGTCTCTCAGCAGAGAATGACTGCGCTTGTTAAACATTGATTTCACCCAGCACCATAATAAACACGCGATACGAAATCTCTCTTCCAGTTCATCTCTTTTCATGTTTCAGAGGGAAGGAAACAGATGAGAAAGTGACGGTGACTTGACCAAGGAAGGGTGGGACCCCAAACACCAGGAAGACTACCCTTGAAGCCATGGGTGACTCATCTGTACCCTAGGGCTCTCTGCTGTACTCATTACCCAGGCGTGTCCTCACAGACAGGGCACTGGGAGGCAAGAAGTTCAAGTTCATGACTTTGCCCTCTACTGACTGTTTCCATGAGCTTCACTTTGCCTTCTCCATTGTTGGCTTCTCCCACCAAAAGCGAGCACCATTTCCCCTCCCGCCCCCAGTCGCGGGAGCCAAGTGAAATTCTATGTGAGGACTATTTTGTTCTTAGCAAAGATGGCCAAGCAGGTTGAGAAATTACATCCTGTTCTGATGCATAAATAATGAACTTGGAATAGGGACATAATTAGTTGTTAATCTTGTCCTGACCAGACTGTTTGGATGGGCAGCAGAATTTTAATCAGGTCTATGGATCATGCCAATGTAAAAAACTGGGCAAACTTTATGGGTTAGAACATTGCCTGGGTAGCACCTGCCAGCATGGAGTCCTCTGATAGAATATGCAAGCCAACAAAGTATTCCAAAGAAGAACGATTTCACCCCTCCTCCTGCTCACCTCCAGACTGGGAGGTACAGGGAAGGAAGTGGGCCAAATATCTATTAATTAATAACTTTGAACAAAAACTCTGTAGGGCTTTTTTTTTTTTTTGAGTCAGAGTCTCACCCTGTTTTACAGGATGGAGTGCAGTGGCACGCTCACAGCACCGCAGCCTCAACCTACTTGGCTGGTGATCCTTCCACTTCAGCCTTCTAAGTAGCTGGAACTACAGTCATGCACCACCATGCCCGGCTAATTTTTTGATTTATTGTAGAGATGAGTTGCCCAGGCTGGTCTCGAACCCCTGGGCTTAGGCAATCCTCTTGCCTCCGCCACTGCACAAGGCTTCTTCTTCTTTTTTTTTTTTAATGTAAATAATTTATCTTTGTATTAAGGATTTTTTTGTACTGAGATTAAAAATAAAGCATTATTTTTTTTAAAGAACCACTTATCTCTTCTAGGTGTATGCTGAAGTAGTTATAACTAAATGTGTATGATGTGTGGGATTGTTTTAGAATAATCTATCCAAGTGGGAGGGGCCAGGTATATATGAAACAAGATTGTTGCAACATTGATAACAGTTGAAGGTGGAATGCAGGGTTTATTGTACTCTTTTCTCTGTTCTGGGTATGTTTAAAATTTTCCACAACAGAAACATGTTTTAATGTAGCTAGAGAGGAAAGAATGCTTCTTTAAAACAGACCATTCATTGGTCTTCTATTACTATATTATGCTTTTTAAATACTACAACTACCCTCTTGTTCTGTATCTATCTATGTGTTCACCATCGGTCTAAGGCAGGATGTCTCACCCTTGCACTACGGACATTGGGGGCACATACTTCTTTGCTGTGTGGCGGTTCTGAGCACTGTGAGATATTTAACAGCAATTCTGACCTCTACCCACCAGATGCCAAGAGCACACATGTCCCTCCACCCCCATTTGTAATGACCAAATACATTTCCAGATGTCGCCAAAGGTCCCTAGGGGAGGAGGAAGCCACCAAATCATCCAGATGTAAACCAATGAGTTGAATTGAACTCCTTGAGGAGTATTTGTAATGTTGTGCTCTTGGTGACTAAAACAAGAACTGGTTCACATCAAGTGTTGAATAAAAACTTAGTGAATGGTTAGGCTGGAGACCTCACCAGGAGCTACAGGTAAAGCAAAGTATCATTTAAGTCCAACTGCCTGATGGGTGACATATTAAAGTATTATAATATCTACTTATCCAGCAATTTCGACTCTCAGTCCATTTGGACTGCTATAACAAACTATATAGGCCAGGTGGCTTTTAAACAAAAGAAATTCATTTCTCACAGTTTTAAAACCTGGGAGGTCCAAGGTCGAGGAGCCAATAGCGTCAGTGTCTGGCGAGGGTCCACTTCCTGATTCCTAGGGGCTGTCTTTTCACTGTGTTCTCATATGGTGGAAGAGGCCAGGGAGCTTTGGGGAGTCTCTTTTATAAGGACACTAATCCCATATCTGAGAGTTTCCCCTCATGACCTAATCACAAAGGCCCCACCTCTTGCCATCATATTGGGGGCTAGGATGTCAACATATGAATTTTGAGGGAAAATCAGCATTTAGTCCATTGCATCAACTATCTAACACAGAATTTTAAAAAAAACAAGTAAATAAGCAAATAAGGCCCTTAGTCAGATTTAGTATTACAAAGAGCATAGATTTTTTTTTTTCTTCCAGGAACATCCAATATGTCCTCACTCAGAAACAAGTTGCTCTTACTTTGTATAAATATATAGACATGTAAATATAGGTAATATACAAATATGTCTATTTTATGTATATGTATATTTTATATAACTCTTTACCTATTTATATATACAAATCTAACAAGGTTAACTATTTCCTTCTTATTCAAAAAACGAATTGAGAGAGGAAAGAGAATGCCAGAAATGAGTACACTAAAAGCAGAAAGAGGCTGGGCTCAGTGGCTCAGCCTGTCATCCCAGCACTTTGGGAGGCCGAGGTGAATGGATTGCCTGAGCCTGCAGGTTTGAGACCCACCTGGGCAACTTGGTGAGACCTCATCTCTACAATAAATCAAAAATTAGCCAGGTGTGGTAGCGTGCGCATAGTTCTGGCTACTTGGAAGGCTGAGGTGGAAGGATCACCGGAGCCCAGCACATTGAAGCTGCAGTGGCTGGGAGTGTGCCACTGCACTCTAGTCTGGGCAACAGAGTAAGACTCCAACTCACAAAAAAAAAAAACCAGCAAGAGGTAAAACTTGGTACTTAAATAACAAGAAACAGGTAAAAAGCAGTACGAGTACTCAACATCAACAACAAAAAACCATTAGCAGTGACAATAACAGCCTAAAGCCTGAAGTTACTGGATATATTTTTATATCCTTGTAATTTAACTAGCAAAGAAAATATGTACAATAGTTGCAATAACTTGCTTGCCATAAGTAACTCCATTTTGTTTAAAATCCTCCATCTTAGATGTCAACCTGATCTAAAAATGACCCCCCTGCAGTGTGTACATGTGAGTGTTGCAACGTTTCCATGATCACAGACCTACAGCTGCATTCCCCTGAGCTGATCATACTGACCATTCTTGCTGACCATTTGAAAACTCCCTAGACACAAGTTCCGTGTAATTGTATGCCTTGTTAACTGAAATCCAAGAAATTGTTCCTTTGTTTTTAGTTCCTTGTACCCTCATCCCTGCTATGTAGCTCACTTGCGTATGTTGCCTTTATAAGCTACTCACAAATCTCATTGTCAGGAGCTTTCTTGGCGTGAGCCTACTCTTGAATGCACGTTATTAAAGGACTCAAAATTCGAACCTGATGTGTTGGCAATTCTCCTTTCTTGCAATCTGGTCATAACATGATAATACAGCACATTTTAATAAATGGTCATTACTTCATCAACCAGAACAGGGCAGAGATGGCACATGATAAATATCTGTGAAATAGATGTCATGACAATGACAGCTCTGAGTCAATAGGAGAAAAAAATGAAACTGTTTTCAGTATATTTATTATTCAATATAATTTAAAAGGCATGAAAGCGAGTAAAACAATTAAGAAATATTTCCCTCCCCAAAAGTGTAAAGAATTTTGTTCTTAAGGTGATAATAAACTTTATGGGGAAACTTCCTTTTCCTAAGAATGTTGTCAAAATGAAGCATTATGGAGGTTTATTCCATCGATGCAAAGTTAGTTTAACATTTAAGAATCAATCAGTGTCATTCATCATATTAATAGGATAAATAAGAAAAACCATATGATCATCTCCGTAATGTTGAAAAAGCACTTTGTGAAATGTGAGACCCACTCATAAAAAGGAAATAGCTAGTAAACTAGAACTAAATTAAGTCTATTTACAAAAAAATCTAGACAACATTATGTGGTTCTCACGGTGAAAGATCGAACACTTTTGCTGTAATTAGGAAACAAGATAAAGAAATCAATGATCATTAGTTCTAGTCAGCATTACATTAGAAAACCTTACAAGGACAAGAGGCAAGAAGAGATTAAAGTAGAAAAATAGGAAAGAAAAAACAAAGCTGTGATATTTTCATAGATGACATGACTGCATGCATAGATAAGCCAGATAATCTATACGTAAATAGAAAGAGTGAGTGACTATATTGGGTTGATTCATAAGTTCATAGCATTTTTTCGCTTGCCCATGGAATACAAATATCGCGGGATGGTTGTCTGGTCACAGTTTATCACATTTGCCAATTCTCAGGTTGACTGACATGAATCATTGTAGATGAAAGTATTTAAACGGTCTTCATCAAAGCCTGATGGTCTTCCCGAACCTGGAGAATCATTCAGATCAAAGTGGCCCTTTTGAAACAACACAATCATTTCCTTGCCATGCTTTCCCTAATGGCATTCTCCCCCATACAAGGCACAAATATTTTGAGCCGCCTCTGCAGCCTTTACCCTCTGTTAAACTCAAACAGAAGAATATGTTGGAAGTGTTCGTTTTTCCACTTGACACTCCATCTTCTTTAGCCCACAGATTGCAGTAATTTTCTTCAAATCTGCACAGTGCAAGGCATATTCACAAGCACTGTGAACGTTATTGCCACTCCAAATGGCAAATGACAAACTCCCGACACCGCATGTAGCCATGCCAAAAACAAACACTGTGAACTTAGGCATCAACCCAATAGTAGATCATTGAATTCAAGGTCAATAGATCAAAAATCAATTGTGTTTCTGTATACTCACAAGAGCCAATTTAAACATAAAATTGCAAAAATCAATCACTTTGAAAAATAGTTAACCAGTTTCTTTAGAAAGTTAAATGTACAACCACAATAAGATCCAGCCATTCTACTCTTGGGTGTCCACCCAAGAGAAAGAAAACTATACGTTTGTACAAAGTTTTGTATGGAGCGGCCTGTAGCAGCCTTAGTTGTATGATCCCCAAACTGGAACCAACCCAAACACCCATCAAAGGAATAAACCAGTTATGATTTATTCATGCAATGGAACTCCACTAAGAAAAAGAATGAACTAGAAATACACGGATGAATCTCAGATAATTCTATTGAGAAGCCAAACGACAAGAAGGAGTACATAAAAATTCAAGAAAATTTCAAACTAATCTATCCTGTTAGAAAGATCAATGGTTGCTGGAAAGTGGAAAGGGTGGGGCAGCCAGAGAGGAGCCCAGAGGGGATTTCTCAGGGACAGGAGACTTTTTTTTTTTTTTTTGACTTGGAGTTTCACTATGTCATCCAGACTGGAGTGCAGGGGCACGCTCCCGGCCACCTCAGCCTCCACCTGCTGGGCTCCAGCAATCCTTCCGCTTCAGTCTTCCAAGGAGCTGGAACTACAGGCATGCACTACCACGCCCGGCTAATTTTTGACTTATTGTAGAGATGAGGTCTCGCCAAATTGTCCAGGTGGGTCTCGAACCCACGGGCTCAGGCAATCCACTAGCCTCGGCCTCCCAAAGTGCTGGATTACAGGCTGAGCCACCGAGCCCGGCCTGACAGGAGACTTTTGAGAGTGATGAAAATGTCCATTGTCTTACTTGTGGTGATAGTATATATGTTTGTCAAAACTTATCAACTTGCATGTTTAAATAGGTGCAGTATATAATATGCCAATAAAGCTCTTTAATTTTTCTAAAAAATAAAGAAGTGAATGGATTGTGGGTGAAAAATACAATTTTAGGATGCATTAAAACCCTCATCAAGTATCTAGGAATAAATCAAATCAGATTAAATTTAAAAGATGTGCAAGACTGCTACATTGAAAGGTACAAAACATTGTAGCAAAAAACTTGAAAAAGCTCTAAATAAATGGAGGGATATGCCTTGTTCATGGGCTGGAAAACTCACTAGTGGCAAGATTGTCAATTCACTTCAAATTGTTCCACAGAGTCAATGAAATCCCAAATAAATAAAATCTCAGCAGTTATGTTAAATTAGCAAAATGAATCCAAGATTTATATAAAAATGCACAGAACCTAAAATAGGCAAAACAGTCTTTAAAAAGAACAGAAGTGGAGGATTTGCAATGAGAGATATCAAGATCCATGTAAAGCTACAGTAGCAATTAAATTGTTATTTGTGGGAGGATAGACAGAACAATGAACAAATTAGAGTGTCCAGAACAGAAACACACATATAGAGTCACTTGACTGATAAGGGGTGAAAGATGGCTTTTTCACTAAAGGACGCTGTACCAGTTGGACATCTGCATTGCAAAAAACAAACTTGACCTCCACCTCACAGCATACAGAAAAGGTAACTTGAGATAGATCATTGACTTAAAAGTCTAAGATAAGAGGATAAAGTTCTAGAAAAAATATGAAAGAATATCTTAAGACCATGAGTAGGCATAGATTTCTTAACCAGAACACAGAAGCAGTAGCTGTAGCAGAAAAGATTGATAAATTGGTCTTCATTAAAATTTAAAACTTTTGCTCACCACTGCAACTTTTGCTCAGACACTACATGCCTGGCAGAGAGCATATTCTGAATATTCAAAGAACTCCTATAAAACAACGACAAAACTAAATGCAATTGGGATTTATGTATGTATTTATTTATTTTACTAAATGGGTAAAAGACTCACACAGACAATGAACAGATGAGGATATTCAAATAGCCAATAAGTAATAAAAAGATGTTGAACCGCGCTAGCTTCCAGTAGAACTACAGAGAGCTATCGCCACACCCCCACTAGAATGGCTGAAACAAAGACTGGTAATACCAAGTGACTGAGAGGTTGTAAGATAACTGAAACTCAAGCATATGGTTCCTTTGGAAAACCGTTTGGCATTCCACAAAAATGGAATGTACCCTACGAACCACAAAAAGACAAGTGCAAGAATGTTCGTGGCAGCTTTACTCGTAATACCCCCAAATTGGAAAATCCAAATGTCTAGCAGCTGAAGGACAGATAAGTAAATAAATAAATAAGTCAAGGGAGATTAAAGATGGTACCCTATACTACAACGAGACAGAACAAGCTACTGAAGAGTGTAGCCACTTGGAGGGCTCTTCCAAGCATCATGGTGCATGAAAGAAATCAGACCTGATGAGGTGCACGCTGACTGATCCACTTGCTATGAAGACCTAGGAGAACCAACACAAATCAATCACGGTGGCAGAAAAAGAACAGGAGCCCAACTTCGTAGAAGGTGGAGACACTGAATGGAAAGAGGTGTCAGGGAGCCTTCTGGGGTGCTGGTAACTTACCTTCATCTGAGTGGTTGCTTAATGAGTCTACACAGGTGTAAAAAAACATTCTGCACACCCAAGATATATGCGCTGTAATCGTCTGTAAACTATATATCAGCTTGTAAAAATTAAAGAAGGTGGGGGAGAAGTTGAAGCAGCACATTCCCCCGATAGTTGCTAAGCAAAGTTCCTGCCCTAGTGTCAGAGTGGAATCGATCTAAAACAAGGCACTTTCTTCATAAGGTAAACATCACGCTCAGGAGACAGCATTCCTAATTAATTGCCTCCAGGAGGGAAAACACACTGCTAATTAGGCTCAAAGTGGGAGGAGGGAGAAAGAACGCACTTGAATTTGGAGTCTCCTCCTCCTGTAACGGGTGGGTTTGCTCTTGACATCTGTGTTTTGCTTCTGATTCAGTTAGTTTGCTTTTGATTGGAAATATCAGAAAATCCAACCCAAACAGCTTAAACAGCCAAGAAACGGATGGTCTCCCTCAAGGGAAGCCTTGTGATCTGTCTTCGTTGGTCAGCTCCACTGCTCAACCCTGAACACCTCTGCTGCCTGTCTCCTCACTCTACTGTCCACTCTGAGGGATTCCGTGGAAGCTGGAGTTCCTTGTGGGGTGTGACCACTGCAGTCCAGACTTCATCTTTCCTCATGTTTGCAGGGAGAATTCTACTGTATCTCCCAGAGTAGCAAGGAAGAGAGTCCCAGCATCTCCAGGAAATCCCTGTTAACCCAAAGTTCATCACAGTTCCAGTTAACCCTATCACTGGCAGTAAGAATATAAAGATTGTATTTGTCTAACAAGGACAACCCTAGGACTAATAACAGGTTGCATACTGGAACAAAATTAGGGTCTGTTGAGAAAGAGGAAGGGGACCAGGAAATTGATGCTGGGTTGGCAACCAGTGATATCCAATACAATTTCCTCAACAAGATGGTAAGTCCCTAGATGGCAGGGGCTGGGTTTCAGACCTCTGTTTTATTCTCACGTCCCATTATTGTCTGGGAGCCACTAAAGACAGATGAGATGGGGGGACTGCCAGGGACAGGGAGGTGTGTAGGACCCCAGAGCTATATACATCAGAGGAAATAGTGGTTGATGGCAACAGGTGGCTAGCAGTCCAAAGATGTGGCTAAGGGCCCCCCAGTGTTTAAAAACGTTTGGGAGAAATGAGCTCCTCCTTGGTAGAGCTTCTTGTGAACACAACCTGTCCATGCCATGCCAGAATAGACAATGAGCCAGAATCAAAGTCACAGCCAATCAAGGAGCACATGGCAACCTCAATGGACAATCAAGTAAGAGGCAGCCATCTTTTTTCTCTCGCTTCTCCTTGACCTCACAGCCAAAGATGTGGAAAAGGGTAGAGAGAGAGAATATAAGTCTAGAGTGTAGATTGGAGTAGAGATAGGAATTGTACATGAGATTGAACCTTAGAAATGAACAAGTTGGTTAATTACATGGATGTATACTTCTTTTTTTTTTTAGTTAAAGTATTACTCTTGTCACCCAGGCTGGAGTGCAGTGGCACACTCATGGCCACCGCAGCTTCAGCCAGCTGGGCTCAGGCGATCCTTCCATCTCAGCCTTCCAAGTAACTGGAACTACAGGCATGCACCACCATGTCTGGCTAAGTTTTTGATTTATTATAGAGATGAGGTCTCACCAAGTTGCCCAGGATGGTCTCGATCTCCTGAACTCAAGCAGTCTCTCTACTCCAATCTATACTCTAGACTTATGTTCTCTCTCTCTCCCCTTTTGCTGTGAGGTCTTCCAAGGAACTAGGATTACAGGCTGAGCCACCACCCCCGGCCAATGTATACATTTTTAATCAGCTTTATTGAGATATAATTCATGTGCTGTACCACAAATGCCATCCTTTTAAAGTATACAATTCAACAACTTTTTAGTCTATTCCAAGAGTCAACTAAAACTGGCCCCACGGGGTTGACAAGCTTTGCATACCGAGTTCTAGAAAGAAATCTTTGCAATTAAGCAGTAACCAGACTGCCCTTGGGCCCACCTCCTTGTTGCTGAAAGTCATGCAGCACTAGAAACTGACCATTTACACCCCTATTGTTCCTAGGGCTAGATTTCCAACATTAGACCCATAAGGCTTTTTTGTTTAAGAATTGCTCAAGATGTCTTTCAGATCTCAAATAGTGAAACAGCTGACATCAACAAGTTTAAAGACCCCAACAGAGGAACGGCATGAGCAAGAGAATACAGCTTCTTCATCTCAATGTCAGCCTTCACTCTTTGATCAATCCTTGACGTCCACACTTCAAAACCCTTAAAGTCCCTAGTCCCAAACTCCTCAGGGAGACAGACTTGAGGTTTCCACTTGTCTCCCCATTCAGCAGCCCTATGATTAATCCTCCTTCTCTGCTGCAAACACTTGTCTCTGTGTATTGACTTGCCACATGCATCAGACAACAAACATATTATGGCTACACAACCATCAGAGAACATTTTCATCCCTCCAGAACATTTTCATCACTCCAGAATATTTTCATCACTCCAAAAGGAAGCCCCATAGTCATTAGAAGCCACTCCTTATTCCTTCCATCCCCTATCCCCTATCCCCTGGTTATTTGTTTCTACAGTTTTGCCTATTCTGGACATTTTATGTAAATGGAATCATACAATATGAGACCTTTTGTGATTGGTTTCTTTCACTTAGCATAATGTTTTCAAGATTCATTCATGTTGTAGCATGAATCAGTACTTTAATCCTCTATAATGCTGGATAATATAGATAGATAGATAGATAGGTAGATAGATAGATAGATAGATAGATAGATAGATAGATAGACAGATGATAGATAGATAAGTTACATTTTTAAAAATCCAGTCACCAGTTTATGAACATGTGGGTTGTTTCCACATTTTGGTTAGTATGAATAATGCTACTATGAACATTTACATACAGGTTTTTTTTTAATGGATATATGTTTTCAACTCTCTGGGGGTAGAGCAGCTAGGTCACATGGTAAATATAGGGGTAACTTTTTGAAGAACTGATTAACTGTTTTCCAAAATGACTGTGACATTCAAAATTCTCACTAGTGATGTTCAAGGATTCCAGTTTCTTCATATTCTCATCAACACTTGTCAATGTCTTTTTAAACTTTAGTTACCCTTGTGTGTGAGAAGTAGTGTTTCATTATGATTTTGATCTGCATTTTCTTAACGACTTAATGATGTTGAGCATCTTTTCATGTGCTTATCCATCATTTGCGTATCTTTTTTTGGAGAAATGTCTATTCAAATCTTTACAGTTGAATTGCAAAGAGGCTTTATGTATTCTGGGCACAAGTCCCTTATCAGATATGATTTGCAAATATTTTCTCCCATTTTATGAATTGACTTTTCATTTTTTTTGCTGGTGTTCTTTGAAGCACAAAAGGTTTTGCTTTTGATAAAGTTCAATTTATTATTATTATTTTTAGTTTGTACTTTTTGTGACATATCTAAGAAACTGTTGCCTAATTCAGAGCAAAAAAGATTTACTCCCGAGTTTTCTTCCAAGAGTCTCAATCCACGTAGATCTGTGATCCATTTTGAGCCAATTTTTGCATATGGCACGAGGTGGAGGTCAAACCTTGTTTTCTGTGTGTGAGTATTCAGTTGTCGACCACCATTTGTTGAAAAGATTATCCCTTCTACATGGAATGGCTTTGGTGACTTGTCAAAAATCATTTGACCATAAATGTAAGTTTTATAGACTCTCAATTCAATTCCTTTGCTCTATATGTCCATCCTTATGCCAGTCCTGTACCATCTTGATTACTGGGGCTTTAAAGCAAGTTTTACAATTGGGAGGTAAGAGTCCTCCAACTTCGTTCTTTTTGGAGATTGCTTTGGCTATTGTGAGTCTCATAAATTTCCATAGGAATTTTAGGATCAGCTTGTCAGTTCTGAAAAAAAAAAGCAGCTGGGATTTTCATAGGGGTTATGTTAAATCTGTAGGTCAGTGTGGGGAATATTGCTATTTTAGCAATATGAGATCTTCCAATCCATGAATATGAATGTCTTTCCTTTTATTTACATCCTGAAATTTTTTCATCAAGATTTTATAGCTTTCAGTGTACAAGTCTTACACTTAAACAAATTTATTTACAAGTATTTTATTCTTTTCCCCCCACTCCCTTGTATTTCATTCATTTTGATGCTATTGTAAAGGGAATTGTTTTCTTAATTTTATTTGTAGGTTTTTAATTGCTAGTATACAGGAATTTATTGGATCTTTGCATATTCATCTTGTAGCCTACGTAAGCACTTGTTGAAACACATGAATCATATGCATAAGATGCATTTCACTGAATGTAAAGTTTACCTCGGTAGGAAAAAAACTAATGTTTTATTAAAAAATAAAAAAATAGGACTAGTTAGGTTTAGAATGAGAGTGTTCTAATAACTGAAAATACTAAAGGCTTATACAAGTGGACAGATATGTCATAAAGTAAGTTTCCTCTTAGCAAGAAAGGAGCCATGTTCACCAGAGCACAGCTAATGGCTGTTAATGGAAAAATAAAGCCATTCAGCACTGATGTTCCCGAGTTAAGACAGCTCACTAAATCAGTAACTATGGTGACAGGGGATGGCGTGGGCTATAACTTGTATTACACTGACATTTACTTTATCAGAGCAATCTCATAAAAGAAAAGGCATTATTTCCCTTTTAAAATACTGTGTCTTTGTTAAATGCTTATTGCATTTGCATCTGTCAAAATCAATGAGCACCCAAGTCCCAGGATCCTGGTTCTCATTCCCTCTCTCTTTCTCATTTTTTATTTGTTCAGCCACAAGATCTCACTCTGTCACTCAGACTGGAGTGAGTGGTATGATCTTAGCTCACTGCAACCCCGACCTTCTGGAGTCAAGCAATCTTCAGCCTCCCATGTTCACTGGGACTACAGGTGTGCACCACCATACCCAGCCAATTAAAAAATTTTTTTTGGTGGAGACAGGGTCTCTCTCAATGTGTTACCCAGACTTGTCTTGAACTTCTGGACTGAAGTGATCCTTCCACTTCCGCCTCCCAAAACACTGGGTGAGCCCACCGCACCCAGCCGACATTCCTCTCTCTATCACTCACGTGTGGAGGCACCTGGAGGTGAACAAAGCTTCTTGGCTATCTCTTTAGCTTGGCGATTTCCAAAGGTGGAGCCGCTGCTGTTTGAGGTCCGACCATTAGGTTCACGAACCATCCTAGAAAAGGTGTTCCATCCCCCATTGCTGAATATCACTACAGTCTCCTTTGAAGTACTCCCCTTGGGAACTATACACTGACACCAGCCAGCACCTAGTCCACCCATCAAAGCCAGTTTGAAACTTTTTCTAGAAAGACCATCAGAGCTGGTCATCCTTCTTTGTTGAGGTCTGACAAGTTCGCGAACTTGCCACCATGCACTTAACGTTGGCAGCACTGTACACATAAGTGTATTGGAACACACACCCCCTCACCTGATCTGGACCCCAGTGACTTTTTTCTTTACCCAAAGATAAAAGAAACATTGAAAGGAAGACATCTGATGACATCCAGGGCAACATGACGGCAGCTCTGATGGCCGCTCTAGAAAGAGTCCCCAAATGGCTTTGACGGGTGGACTAGGTGCTGGCGTCGGTGCAGTTTCCCAAGGAGAGAATGGCCATAATGACTTTCATCAGTGAAATATGTGGCACTTTTTCTAGGATGAGTTTGTGAACTTAAGTGTCAGACCTCACTCATATCAGGAGAAGCCATATCTATTGAGCAAGGAGATAAGGCTCTGTTTGTGCAGAACTTCTCATGAAAATGTAAGTTTTCACTAGCAAGTTTTCCTAACTACTGTCACAGCCAGATCCGTCTCTTGCAGGAGTAAAACACAGTCTTCTTCTTCTAGAGAGCTCATGACATGAGCAATTCCAGTGAACACCTTCTTAGCACCCTGTGTTTTCCCTTATTTTTAGGACAGCTTCAAGGCCAAGCCCTCCTGAAGACATGAGTCCTTAAGCTTTTGTACCTGAAATGAAAGGAAAACAGACCACAAGGGAGGCACCGGGAGATGTGAGCCAAGTTCATTTTCTCATTGACAGGATGATTCATTTCCAAAGCTATTAGGTCTCGTCAGACCTCGTCTAAGAAAACCCTGTGTGAAACCAGCCAACACTGACTGGGGCCAACCTGCTTATCTTCAGTCTCTTCATAAGAGCTGCTCTTGTGCAAATATTCTAGATGCTCTGGAGATGATGACAGATAATCACCCTTCAAGTCCAGGCTGTAAAAAACGGAATTAACATTTGCTGAGTGACTGTGCCCCATGCACTGGTACTTTTAGACATAATCCTCGGTTTAATGAAATTTGATAAAATAATTTAAAAATCACTTTACCTCACAAATCAATTCAACAAATTTTGTGTTCATGTAACAGACAAGTAATACTATATATATATGCAGTTATATAATACCAATATTTTTTTCCTTAATATTAGGTTGAATTTTCCCTTTCCAAAATTGCTATAAGGGCATCCAAACCCATCACAGTTCTGTCCTTCTGATCTTCCCACTGAAGGACAAGATGGGGGAAAAATCCCTATCTGTCATCTAGAATCTATTAGTAGCTACTTTGGCTAAGCCTTGAAACTAAGATGTCACATATCAATTACACAGGAGTGAGCTGGCATTTGCTTCCTGCTGGGAGTACACACAGATTCAGAGAATTGTTTTCTGGATGTAGTTACACAAAATACATTTACCTTTGTAGGGATCTGGGTCTTTGGAAGCTTGTGCTAAGAGGTGTATGTTTAAAATAAGAATGCAGGTTTTAGGGCATCCGTGGAGATGCCAGGCGTAGCCAGCGGGTGTCTAGCTAGCCTACACGAATCTGTTGAGACAAAGAGGAAATTCAGGATTGGGCAGGAGTAAGGAAGGAGGTGTTGAGAGATCCTTACTTAACACAGGCAGGCCCGTCCTAAGACGGCCAGAAAAACAAAGACTGAAGTGTTAAAGCTGAAAGAGCTCTTGGATGCCACGTCTCTCCAGTCCTTATTTTACAATTAAGAAATCTGAGGCAAGGGCAGACTGAGACTTGGATCACAGCTTCTGGAACCTTTGTCTTTCCTTCTCTCCTGCATGCTTTCTAGACATCTGCAACCGAGTTGATGCAAATGTGAAAACAATTTCTCTTCAATGTGTAGTCCACACTCACAAGGGACATACAGAGGATGATCAAGAGTGGGAGTGTATTCCCGCTCAGAGAACCACCGATCCTTTCCACTATGGCTTCAAGGAATTCCAGGTACACCCAGACGAGTGGGCATTCTTCCCAATGCAGTTTCCCTCACTCAGGATAACCCACCCATGCTTCAGAGTTAGCTCAGGCTTCGCCAGCTACAAACAGCTAGATGGCAACTGGTTTGCTTTTAAAAATGTCACTTAGCTGGCCAAGCACAGTGGCTCACACCTGCAATCCCAGCACTTTGGGAGGTCAAGGTGGGAAGACTGCTTGAGCCTGGGAGCTTGAGACCAGCCTGGGAAACATAGCAAGACCTCATCTCTACAAAAAACACAAAACTTAGCCAGGTGTGGTGGCACACACCTGTAGTCCAAGTTACTCAGGAAGTTGAGGTGTGAGGATCGTTTGAGCACAGGAGTTTGAGGCCGCTGTGAGCCATGATCATGCGATTGCACTCCAACCTGGGCAACACAGTGAGACCCCAACTCAAAAAAAAATATGTATTGCTTAGCTAAAGAACAGACCTCCAAGACAGCAGTCATCTACAGTCTTAATATAAAATGAAATTAAGTTCCAACAATGTTTCTACTACATAGTATTTATGACTCACATTTATATATTAGAGGTTTATCAAATCAATTCAAATATACCTTATAGAAGATCAAATATATCCTATATATTCTTGAAGTAGAAAAATATACTGAACTATAAATACATACATTTGCATATATGCATTCTAATATAGACATTTATTTACTAAGCTTTTTGTATCATAATTCCTTTTTGTATAATAATTTATATTTCAGTCTATTTATATTAACAAGAAAAGCATATGCATTCCTTTCTTTTCTTTCCTTTTCCTTTTTTTAAGTGAGAAAGCAGGATTTATTGAGAGGAGAGAAAAGCTCTCACAGTGCGAGAGGACCCGAAGGGTTTGCCCCTAAAATTAACTCTTAAACTGTCACTGAACCAACTAAGTTCAATCATCCCTTGTCTAAGAAAAGATCGGTGTCCTTTCTGAGACAAGCGAAATATTGAGAACCCGCTTGCCAAAAACTACATTAGATAAGAGAACTCCCACATCTCACCTTTTCAGCTCTTGCAGCAAAAGAAAACTTCCAAGCAGTAGATCTTATTCCTTATTTGAAGGCAGGTTGTAGTCCCAACAGCATATGCAAAGTGTATTTTTCTGGAAATTGGGACATAAACACACAGCATTTGAATGAAAGATCACAGGAAAAGTATCTTTCCCATTTCTCCACAGTATGGTTCTATAAAATGGAAGGAAAAACTCCTCCTGTCATTACTATTCTACATATAGTGACTGCTTTCACTGCAGTACCAAGAGTCCCTCAACACGTCCATGTCCGCTGCACTCTGGGATGACCTACGGGGGGAATAATGTCTCGCTGCTGCCATCTGCTGGAGATGACGGTCTCCGCCGTGGTGACTACAATTGTAAAATTCAAATCACCTCCAAATAATTAGCCTCACTTATGGACAAATACACGGCTGCTACATTTGTGAATCTAGATGTGGTTACAGGGGGAAAGCCTGGACTTTCCGAACTACTCTGAAACCGTAAAAGAATTCATTGCAGCAGGGAAAGCAACCTTCCTGCTCTGTCTTTCCAACGACTCCAGTAGTTTATGAGTAGAACCCATCTTGGCTGGCAAAATACCACCTGTCTCCCCCTTCCTTTTGCCCATTTTAAATCAGAAATCGGCTCCGCACCCACAGAAGCCTTTCCCTGGGGCCCTGCATGTTTCCAAGCACAGATACTGAAACATGTGGCCACCCACCTACCCACTGTGAGAGGGAGCACGCTGTGTAACCCCAGGACTCTGCTCAGGAATCATCTGATATTTACAGGGCTGGTGTCTTCCATGCTGGTTCTCATTTTGTCAGGTTGCTTGACAGAGCTCTGTTCTCAGAAACTAAATCATTATCAGCATCACCATCATCATCATTGCTGCTTCTTCCTCCCTCTACCGGTTCACAACCCACTTCCCGAAAGCTCCCTGGGCAAGGGCTCCATGGCCTTCTCAAGGGTCGACCCTGAGGTTCTCCTCTTCTGTCTGGCCTCTCTCAACTCAGTGAGAACACAGGAGACAGCATCCTCAGAGGCTGGCGAGTGGTCCCCAACTCACCTTGTCCACCCTGGGTAGCTACTGAGGGCCGTTCTTCTGCCAAAGTTAACAGTGGGCAGAATTCTCAGCATGGAGGCTGCACCAGTGCAAACTTGCCCTGGAAATAAGTAGAAATGCTTCTTGATCTATCAAGTTCTCAAGGTTCAGGAAGCCTCAGTGACCCCAAAGAATTCCAAGGGGGGAAACTGTGGGATGGGTGGGGTTTATTTTCTTTCTTTCTTCCTTTCTTTCTTTCTTTCTTTCTTTTTCTTCCTTCCTTTTCCTTCCTTCCTTTCTCTCTCTCTCTCTCTCTTTCTTTTTCGAGCTAGAGTCACCTGCTGGGCTCAGGCGATCCTTCCACCTCGGCCTTCCAAGTAGCTGGAACTACAGGCACGCGCCACCATGCCCGGATAATTTATTTATTGTAGAGATGAGGACTCACCATGTTGCCCGGGCTGGTCTCAAACATGTGGGCTTAGGTGATCCTCTCACCTCGGCCTCCTAAAGTGCTGGGATTATAGGTGTGAGCCACTGCGCCCAGTTGGGCTTGGTTTTCTATCCTGTCCTTGTCTCCTCACACAGTCTAGTCCCAGCCTCTCTCTAGCTACCTGCTACCCACCCCCTACCCACACCTCCCCCACACACCACCCTCTCCTCTGCCTTGAAGCCAAATACACGTAGCCTTGAATGACATACAAAGGATTTATTTAATAGTGGACTAAGCATGTTGAACAAGGGAATAACCTGAAGATGTGAAATGCTTATAAAAGTTGAACAGGCTGGATCAGCAGGAACAGAGACTGGTGAAGACCAGGTGGGCAGCTTCTTGTGTCTCTTCCTTCGGATTGGCATCTGGCCGACCTGTTTAGGGGAGCTCCCCTGTGCCACTTCTTCAGCCAGACCCCAGGGATAATTCAGACACTGTCCTCGCCTCCCACGCACCCCCCATCTGATGAAGCTTTGCAAGCTCGTGGGTTCATTCTTTCATTTTTTTCTCCCTACAAAAATGTACTGATGGATCCTGTGACTTGTCAAAAGGGCCTGGATTCTTGAGGCAATTTTGTTTCAAGAAAGGAAGATACAGACTTGAGGAGCCATTGGGAAGGGAGAGATTTACAGGACCAAATAATGGGGAAGAAAAAAAGTTGAGAGAGAAGACTGACTCAAAAATGATCTAGTGGTGTAAACCTAGATGACTGCATAGGAGAAGGAAAATTATTTTCTCCTCCCTCATGGATGACAAAGCGGGACTCTTTGCAACAAAAGAGAGAGCAGCAAAAGGAAGCAAACAGAAGTTAATAACATGTACCTCCTGTATACCTGGGCAACAACCCAGAAAAATGAGAAAAATCTCTAGAGTGGATCTCAGATAGAGAGTTGAGCCTCCAGGCTTTAGTACAGGGCCAAATTAACTGTGAAACAAGGGTCTAGGGATTCAGTTAGCCTCCTCTCTCTGGAGGAGAGAGAGAGAGAGAGAGAGAGAGAGAGAGAGAGAGAGACACCCTCACACATGGAGGTCTCCTTTATATAGGTTACTTTCTCTTACAAAAGGGCAACCTCAGGCCTTCTCCTGCCATGTCTCCAAATCATCCTTGTGCTAAAGAGGCTTCTTTGGGGGTGGCACGTTCTGGCCTCCTACAGTCATATTTTGGGGTGGCATGTTCTGTCATGGAAACAGAGCAGTCAGCAGAGCTCATCTGAATAGCAGGGTGGTGGGTCCTCCTGGAAACACACGACTTAAGTGGCAGGCAGGTGTGATGTCATAGGCCAGCAGACCAGCAGATGTGGGGCCTGGGTTTGGCTCAGGAGAGTAAGTCAGACGAGAGGCGCGTTTTGGGAACCATCTTTACAAAGATGAATGGAAGCTATGGGAGACAAGACCAGAAAAGATGAACCAAGATTGGATTCAGCAGAGAATAAGCCACGAAAGGGTGCCCAGCTTAGGCCTAGGGAGGAATGAAAAATTAGGAGGTTAGGGAACTGCCTGTGATTTGTAACTGACATGAAACTGATATACACACAAATTCTATATAAGCCAGGATTCCCTGCTCTCCAGTGCATCTCCCTCTGGGAGATCACCTACACTCCCTTCCCTTGAGTGTGTAGAATGAAAGCTCTTTCCTTTCCTTTGTGACTCATGCTTGAATTCTTTCCTGTGGCAAAGTCAAGAGCCTGGTCCTGGATGGATATGGGTCAAGAATGGCACCTCTTGGGAAGAGACTGCCAACCCCCAAAGAGTCACACATGACGGCCCTGAGACTAATTGGGGAATGCTGTCTCTCCCTCTGGGGCATGCTTCTCAAGCCTGTCAGGATCACCATGAGGCAAAAAAGGGCCAAATCCTTCCTTCTGAGCCCCCAGGATGAAAGACAAGGCCAGAGAAGGGAAGGCAGGCATGAAAAGGACAGGAAAGTAAGTTCTGGCACACACTGGGGCATCTCAAGGTTCACTCTGCACAAAAAAGAAAATTCAGTGGGTATCCTCTCTTGAGTGTCCCCAAAACCTGAGGTGGTTTAGCTTTCTTTGTCTTCTCTTTCCAAAGCCCTTGTGGAACCTCATTCTCAGCCATGTATTAAGGTTTGAGAGGACTGGGTGAGGTGGCTGATGCCTGTAATCTCCGCACTTTGGGAGGCCAAGGTGTAGCAGGAAAAATAGAGAGATCGGGACACCGAGACTATTATAGGAAGTGGCACTTTATTATGCTGGCCATCCCAGCAGGCCCGACAGTCTAATGCATCCAAATCGAGCGCCTTAGAACAGGAGAAGTGGGGTCTTATACCCTTGTTTAGGCAAGGGAGGGGGGTTGTGTTGAGTGAGTACATACTTCCTTTGGAATTTTACAAGGTTGTACTCAGCAAAATTAGATTTTTCAAAGAACAAATGGTTTCCAGGAGTTGCAGGATTGTTAACCGTCAACTTCAGAAGGGGGGTTTTAGATGAGACTCTTTTCCATTTCCACGAAATGGCCAGTCTCTGGGCCATTTGGCCTTTCTTAAACAAAACCTGCCCACCGCCTGGCGGGTCTTTAAAGTTGCAACTTGCCTTTCAAAAGGAAATACCTCTAACTGCTACCAACCCCTCCTTCCTGCCCCTGGGCTAGTGGGAGATAGTCAGTCAGCCCAGGTGAGGCCAACTGCTGATTCCGAAGTAGCTACATGTGTTTCTGCGTTTATTCACTCAATCATACAAGAAATGTATTTGAGCATTTGCCACATCCTGCCACAGAGGCAGGAGGATCGTTTGAGCCAAGGAGTTTGCGACCAACCTGGGTAATATAGCTAGATTTCATCTCTACAAAAAATAAAAGGAAGTAGATGGGCATGATGGCGTGTGCCTGTACCTACTCAGGAGGCTGAGAAAGAAGAATCGCCTAAGCCCAGCAAGTCAAGGCTGTGATGAGCTGAGATTGTGCCGCTGCACTCCAGCCCAGGCAACAGAGCGAGACCCTGACTCAGTAAATAAATAAATAGGTAGATAAATAAATAAGGAAGGAGAAGAAGGAAGGAAGGGAGGGAGGGAGGGAAGGAAGGAAGGAAGGAAGGAAGGAAGGAAGGAAGGAAG
>NW_007247328.1:47534-63005 GCF_000164805.1 Carlito syrichta
TCGGAAGGCTGAGGCGGAAGGATCACCAGAGTCCAGCAGGCCGAGGCTGCGGTGGCCGGGAGCGGCCACTGCACTCCAGTCTGGGCGACAGAGTGAGACTCCAACTCAAAAAAAAAAAAGGTTTGAGAAGCCCTCCACGCTGAGGACACCATGGAGCCACATCCATTAACAAGTACTTAACCACACAGGACACAAAGCTTGTGAAATCAGAATAGCCTTCTTCTGTATTTTCATTGTGAAATCAGGCCTTGGGCGAAATTTTAAACTTCTGTGTGGCTGTTTTGTGGATGCCCCAACTAATAGCCCCATCTGCCTCCCAGGAGGCCCAGCACTGCCTCTGAACCACGTTGCTGCTTCTCTCACTGTCGCCGTGGGCCCAGAGCCCGGTGCCTGGCTCGCCCCTGTCCTCCAGGCTGGTCTTTGTGCTTCCTTGACTGAGTCAGGCTCCCGGGTTCTGCTTCCATCTAATGCAACCAGTGCTGGCTGAATGCCTGAGCAGCTCGGCATCTGGGATGAGACACCAGGTTGCACCTTTGCATGTGACACCCCCTGCTGTGGCAGACGGGGTGGGGGGGGGGCCCTGTGACCCCAGTGCTGCCTGCAGTCCTCAAGCACCCTGGAGCAGATTTGCTCAGTCTACTTCCTGCTGTCCCTGAAGCAGGGCCGGGCTCAGCTTCCTCTCACCCAGGGGGACTGACTCTTTGCACTGCCTGAGGATGCTTCTTGGTCTCAAGCCTTCTAGCTTTCCTTCTTGGGGTTGCTTGCTATTCTCGGTTAAACGTGCCAGAGAAACCTCCCAGGGGCACAAGTTCTAGGTCAGGTGGAATCCGTTCGGCAAGGACCCTGCTCTTCTCAATGCTGGTGAATCATTTCAACAACTTGTATGAAGGCCAGCTTGTAGGCAAAACTTAGAAAGTCACAGCCATGTGGGAATGCCTGGACATACAGTTAGAAATCATCAAATAGGTATTTCGTCATCCAACTTATTCAGAAGAAAAACTAATAGAGTAGAAAGGGGTCCAGATTCTTTGTTTGTTTTTTTGCTGAGTTGGAGTCTCACTCTGTCACCCAGGCTGGAATGCAGTGGGCATGCTCCCAGTCACTGCAGCCTCGACCTGCTGGGCTCAAGCAATCTGTTTGCCTCAGCTTTCCAAGTAGCTGGAACTACAGGAGCATGCTTCGACTCCTGGCTTATTTTTTGGTTTATTGTAGAGACGAGGTCTCACCAAGTTACCCAGGCTGGTCTCAAATCCCTGAGCTCAGGCAATCCTCTTGCCTCAGCCTCCCAAAGTGCTGGAATTACAGGCTGTAGCCCAGATTCTAACCCCAATTCTGCAACTAATGGGCTCTGTAAGTGGCTACCAACTTTCCCATGCCTCTATTTCCTTTTCTGAAAATGAAGGGCTTGGACTAGATATTTCACTAAGAGTCTGCCATGCTGGGATTTTTTTCTAATTGCTCTCTTCTTGTGTGATGTAGATCAGCAATCAGGAATGCCCAAGTTTCTCTCTGTATTTAAGATGTTAAGAATGGAAACACTGCTTCCCCTGGGACCATCTTGGCAGATAACCTTGCATTCTTTGGAAATTTCATGGCAGAGGGCACCTTGCTGGAGCATTTGCACACAGCCTCGCCTCTTTCTATAGGATTGTGATGTTCTGCACGCTCCCCTGGCCTCTTATTTGACATCTGTAAGAATGTATTTGTATTTATTAACCTGAGGTAATACAGTAAACACCACGGTGGTCTATCCTCACTTCTGAGTAAGCATTTTTTCCCATGCTTCCTCTGGGCAATCTCTCCAGGCAGATTTTGAAAGAAGGCTTCAAAGAGTGAAAAGCAATCCTGCAAGTGAATTCCAGACTCAATAAGTGTCTTCCCAGCTCACACAGTGATGAAGGAATTAGAGAACATGGTCCCCAGAACAATCACAATGTGGAAGCCATTTTATAGACAAGAACCATCCTGTGTTAACCTCCAACTGACCAATGAGCAGCCTACAATCAGAATATCAACCAGTCAGAACTGCTGTGTTTCAGTCCCTCATTTGCAGAGCAGGAATGAACATCAACCCATCAGAACTGCCATGTTTCAATCCCTCATTTGCATGCCAGAAACAAGCATCAACTAATCAGAGCTGCTGTTTCAGTTCCTCATTTGCATAACAGGAATGAACATCAACCCATCAGAACTGCCATGTTTCAATACCTCATTTGCATGCCAGAAACAAACATCAACTAATCAGAGCTGCTGTTTCAGTTCCTCATTTGCATAACAGGAATGAACATCAACCAATCAGAACTGCCATGTTTCAGTCCCTCGTTTGCATAGCAGGAACACACACCGACCAATCAGAACTGTCATGTTTCAATCCTCATTTGCATAGTGGGACCTAACACCAACCAATCACAACAACCATGTTTCAATTCCTCGTTTGCATGGTGGGAACCAAAAATAACCCAGATCCCTATGAAAACAACCTCATACTTCCGTCTGACTGAGGGCAGACTGCTCTTGTACCCCCTGCCCTGCCCGCTGCTCCCTTGCAGTGCTCCCAATAAATCTGTCCTTCTCTACTATGATCTGACTTGGGTGAATTATTTCACCACCCATGACTCTGGCCAACAGGTTACACGTGGGGTGAGCCCCGTGACAGGTATCGACCTGCCTGGGTTGTTGGGCCAGCACCTGGAGACAAGTGGCAGCTTCTAGACCATGTGTTCCCAAGAGCACTCCTTCATGTAGTCCTCCTTCATGCATTCCTTCATGTAGTCCTCCTGCCTCCCATGCAGAGCCAAACTCTATCACCCACGAGCCTGCTCAGAGTAGCTCAGGCTCCCATCACCTCTCTCTTTCTGTTTCCCTGCCATTCCCTCACACAGGCCTTCCCGGACAAAGGAGACACCTACCCACCCATCCACTAAGGACCTTCTCAGCATACCTCTTTCTCTAGGTCAAAAAACAAAGTTTGCATGTTCAATTTTTACCTTTTCAAAAGTGACTTCTAAACACAGAATTTTGGCACCAGTAATTCAACCCTCGAATAAGATTTGGAAAGCTTATCAACAAATCACAACAAAATATCTCACGGACCCTGTTGAAGATAGTACTGTAATTGATACGTTCCCTTCTCTCTTTCCTTTCCTGTTCTTTATCCATTCAACAAGCATTTACTGAACCATCACTGTGTGTCAGACACAGAGATTTCAAAGACAGAGAAGAGTTGATTATGGTGAGAGAGACAGGAATATAAAAACACCACCCGCAAAGTGCCGGCTGTGTCTCTGGCACTATTAGGCAGAAATCCAGAGGTTCAAGTAATAGTCCCACGGCACTGGCTCAGGTTACAACTTCCCATACTCTACAATTACGAAGAAATTCTTCTGTTTTACAGAGGAGAAAACTGAGACTCAAGGGGGCTACCTCACTCAGTAGATGCCCTGAAAGAGGAAAGTGGTAAAGTCGGGGTGCCCTTTGGGTTGCAGCTAACGCTCTGTGTCCTGACTCTCTGAGATGGGAAAGAATTGCCTGGACCTGGGTTTTCTTTGTGGCACACCGCGAGCGACCTCAAGGCATCTGGATCTCATTGACCTGCCTGAGAGTCAAAGCAGTGGAAGGAGAGGAGCCCAGGATAGCTTGGACAGGAACTTGGGGACCCATGGCTCCTGCACCAATCTTGCAAAGCGCTACTTGGACAGTGATTTCCTTAAGTAAACAAACAAATACATCACACACACACACACACACACACACACACACACACACACACACACTCATACTCAGTTCACACATTATTTAGAAAGCAAAAGAAAGAAAACAAAGAAATCCCTTGAAGCTCTTGTAATATTGATGGTTCCCTCATTCCATAAACATGCATTTATCGAACACAGGCTTTGAGAATAGAGAAATCAATAAAACTTGGCCAAAATGCAAGGCAGATCATGATGGTTGAATATAACCCTCTGGTAATCATTCTCCTCCCTCCACAGAAGCATCAAATTAAACTCAAATCCATGCAAGAAAGCACCTCCAGAAGCGCTTTTGAAAAATCAGGTGACAGGTCACAGTACCTCGTTTTAGCATAACAACAAGAAAAAACAAATTGAAGAGGGTAAGGACAGTCTTGCATTGCCTGCCACACCCCTCCCATAACCACAGGCAGCTCAGTGGGGAGAGAAAATTCATGTCCTCAGGACAGGGAGAGGAAATTGAGTGTGGGACTTTGCACTGGAGCTCAGTGCTGGTCCCACCCCAGTGGGACACAGCACTGGGCTGAATTCCATGCCCTTGATTCCAGGCCAGGGAATATTCAGATCTGCCTCAGTCCAGAGGGAAATTCACTGCCCCAACAAGAGTAAACTGAGTCCCAGCCTGCTTCACCACTGGCAGATTAAAGTGGCCACCAGGTCTTAGCAACTATAGTCCTTTAGTGAGCCTTAGTATTGCCCTGATCTGGGAGGCTATGGGCTTGCAGTGTGACCCAGCACAATTCCAGCTGCAGCTGCCATGGAAGTGCTCATGCCAGTGAAGCATAGAGAGAAAGAGAACTCCTTCTTTTCGGGAGCAAGAGAAAGAAGAATATAGAAGATTTCACCTTGGAACCTACTCCAAGCTTTGTCACAGTAAAACACAACCCTGGGTAAAATTCTGAAGCCCCTAATTCCAGGCTGTTGATCCTGAATGGCACATCTAGAGCCTCCTTGGGCCAGTAGGGAATCCCTGCCTTGATGAGACAGACCCTAGTCCTGGCCAGCTCTACCACTGACTGACTAAAGTGACCTTGGGCCTTGAATAGGCATCAGCAACAGTTAGGCAGTGGCTGCTATAACCTCTGGGTGAACCCCAGAACTGCACTGGTCTAGGTGTTCATGAGCTTTGGGTGTGACTCAACATGGTGTCAGCTGTGGTAGCCATGAGGGTGCCTGTGTCACTCCTCGCCCAAATCCAGGCAGTGCAGAATGGAGAGAAAATCCTTCCACCTGGGAGAAAGAGAGGAAAGAGAGCTAGGGACTTTGCTTGGATTCCTAGGGAATCCTCCCTGATCTTACTCAAGACCATCAAGGCTAGGTGTCTAGGAGACTGCGAGAGAGTCATAGCATTCCTAAGATTGCCTTCTTGAACTAAATAAGCCACCAGTGATCAACCCTGGAAAGACAGAGATGTATGAATTCTCAAATATGGAATTCAAAATAACTTATGAGGAAATTCAGTGAACTTCAAGAAAACACAGAGAAGCAATTTAGAAACTTATAAGAAGAATTTAACAAAGAGATGCAAATTAAAAAAAAAAAATCCAACAGAAATCTTGAAGCTAAAAAACACAATTGATGAACTGAAAAATGCATCGGAGTATCTCAACAGCAGAGAAGATCAAACAGAAGAAAAAATTCAGTGAGTTCAAAGACAGGCTATTTGAGAACATAAGATCAGAGGAGAGAAAGGAAAAAGAACAAAGAACTAGAAAATAGCCTCAAAAGAGCAAACCCCAGAGCCACTGACCCTGAAAGTAGAGTAGAAGGTTTATTCAAATAACCAATAGCAGACCTAGAAAAAGATATTAATATCCAGGTACAGAAAAGTCAAAGATCACCAAGAAGATTTAAACAAACTTTGATTTCCCAAGGCATATAATAATAAAATTCTCTTTTTTATCAACTTTTAACTTTTTTATTTTAAAGATGTGGGGTTCAATTCAGGGTTAGGTATACAAATGTTCATTATGCAGGAACCCTTGTTGACGAGGTGTGCCTCCCCTCCCCTGGTAGTTTCCCTCAACTGCCAGTCCCAGCCCAATATAACTCTCAAAGGTCAATAACAAAGATAGGATTCTAGAATCAACAAGAGAAAAGAAACTAGTAACATATAAAGGAGCTCTGATATGTCCAGCAGCAGATTTCCCAGAAGGGAGTGGGAGAATATATTCAAAGCGCTGGAAAAACAACTGTCAGCCAAGAATACTGTAACCAGCAAAACTGCGTCAGACATAAAGGAGAGCTGAAGACTTTCCCAGAAAACAAAGCTGATGGAATTCATCACCATCAGACCTATCTTACAAGAAATCCTAATGAGAGTTCTTCAGTCTAAAAGAAAAAGAAGCTAATATGCAAAAAGTAAACATCTGGAGATATAAAACTGACTGGTAAAAGTAAATACACAGACAAATTCAGAGTACTCTAATACTGTAATTATGGTATGTCAACTTACATCTTTAGCATGAAGACTAAGAGCCAAATCTATCAAAAATAATAGTAGCTAAAGTAAGTTGTTAAGAGATAGGCAACAGAAAAAGATGTTAAATGAGATGACAAAAACCAAAACGGTGAGGGAGGTGATTTAAAGTATAGATTTTTAAAAAGTTTTTTCTTCATTTGCTTCTTTTCTTACTTTCGCAATCAAAGTTAAGTTTTTATCAGTTTAAAACAACTTGTTATAGCTATAAGATTTTTTGGAAGCCTGATGGTGATCGTAAAGAAAAAAAAAACTATAATAGTACCCTAAAAGTAAGAAGGAAGAAATTGAAACATACTACCAGGAAAAAAAGTCTCAATTAGTTTGTGTGTTTGGCTGTTAACCACAAGGTTGGTGGTCTGAGCCCACCAGAAATGGGGCACACACACACACACAAAATCACAAGGAAGAGAGGAATTACAAAACATTTATAAAACAAGAAACAAAATGGCAATAATAAGTCCTTACCTTTCAATAATAACATTGAATATAAGTGAACAAAATCTTCCAATTAAAAGACATAGAATGGCTGAATAGTTTATTAAAAAACCCCAAGGCCCAACTATATGCTTCTTACAAGATACTCACTTCAGCCAGGTTCGGTGGCTCAGCCTGTAATCCCGCGCCTTTGGGAGGCTGAGGTGAGTGGATTGCCTGAGCCCGCGGGTTCGAGACCTGCCTGGGCAGCGAGACCTCATCTCTACAATAAATCAAAAAATCAGCAGTGCATGGTAGCGCATGCCTGTAATTCCGGCTACTTGGAAGGCCGAGGCGGAAGGATCGCCAGAGCCCAGCAGGTCGAGGCTGCAGTGGCCGGGAGCGGCCACTGCACTCCAGTCTGGGTAACAGAGTGAGACTCCAACTCAAAAAAAAAAAAAAAAAAAAAAGATACTCACTTCATCTTTAAAAACACACAGACTAAAAGTGAAGGTATAGAAAAAGATATTTCATGTAAATGGAACCAAAAAAGACCAGGAGTAGCTATACTTTTACAGATAAAATAGACTTCAAGTTAAAAAAAAAAACAACTGTAGAAAGAGACAAAGAATGTCATATATAATAATAAAGTGGTCAATTTAGTAAGAGGATATAACATTTATAGATATATATGCACTGAACATTGGAGCGCCCAACTATATAAAGCAAGTATTAATGGGTCTAACGGAGAGATAGACTACAATACAATAGTAGCTGGGGACTTTAACACCCCACTTCTGTCAATGGACAGATCATCCAGACAGAAAATTAACAAAGAACATTAGAATTAACCTACACTCTAAATCCAAAGGATCTAACAAATATTTACAGACCATTTCATCCAACTGCCACAGAATACACATTCTTCTCATCAGTACATGAGTCATTCTCCAGGATAGACCATATGTTAGGCCACAAAACAAGTCTCAGCATAAATTCAAAAAAATCAAAATCATATCAAGTATGCTTTTTGACTACAATAGAATAAAACTGGAAATGAATAACAAGATAAACTGTGGAAACTGTATGAATATATGTAAATTAAGCAACATGCTCCTGAATGATCACTGAATCAATGAAGAAATTAAGAAGAAAACTTAAAAATTTCTTGAAACAAATGAATATGGAATCACAACTATCCAAACCTATGGGATACAGCAAAAACAGTAATAAAAGAGAAGTTTATAGCAATAAATGCTTACATCAAAAAAGTAGAAAGACTTCAAATAAATAGCCTAATAATTTACTTCAAGGAAGTAGAGAAGCAAAAACAAGTCAAATATAAAATTAGTAGAAGGAAAAAAATAATAAAGAGGAGAAATGCATCAAACTGAGACAAAAAAAATTATAAAAGAGCCAGGCTTGGTGGCTCAGCCTGCAATCCCGCACTTTGAGAGGCTGAGGTGAGTGGATTACCTGAGCCCTTGGGTTCAAGACCCACCTGGGCAACTTGGCGAGACCTCATCTCTACAATAAATCAAAAAATCAGCCAGGCATGGTAGCGCATGCCTGTAATTCCGGCTACTCGGAAGGCTGAGGCGGAAGGATCGCCGGAGCCCAGCAGGTCGAGGCTGCGGTGGCCGGGAGCGGCCACTGCACTCCAGTCTGGGCGACGGAGTGAGACTCCAACTCAAAAAAAAAAATTACAAAAGAACAACAAAAGAAAAACTTGGATTTCTTGAAAAGATTAACAAGATCAATAAACCTTCAGCTAGACTAAGGACAAAGAGAGAAAACCCAAATAGAATCTAAGACAAAAAAGGAGACATTACAGTTGATACCACAGAAACACAAATGATCATTAGAGACTATTATGCACAACTATATGCCAATAAATTGGAAAACCTAGAACAAATAAATATATTCCTGGATACATATAACCTACCAAGATTGAACAATGAAGAAAGAGAAAACCTGAATAGACCAAGTAACAAGATTAAAACTGTAATAAAGATGCCCATCAAAGAAAAGTCTAAGATCTGATGGCTTCACTGCTAAATTCTATCACACACCCAAAGAATAATTAATGCCAATCCGTACTCAAATTATTCTGAAAAATTGAAGGAAGGAAATACTTTTAAACTCATTCTATGAAGCCACATCACCCTGATACCAAAACCAACCAAGAATACAACCAAAAAAAAAGAAAGAAAGAAAACTACAGAAGGATATTACTGATGAACATAGTTGCAAAAATCCTCAACAAAAGAGTAGCAAACTGAAACCAACAACACACTAAAACACACTAAAAAGCTCATTCATCATAATCAAGTGGGATTCATCTCAGGGATGCAAAGATGGTTGATCATATGCAAATCAATAAATGTGATACATCACATTAATAGAATCAAGAACAAAAACCACAATATGATCATCTTAATAGGTACTGAGAAAGCATTTGAAAAATTCAACATCTCTTTGTGATTAAAAAAAAACACGACAACCTCTCAACAAGCTAGGTATAGAAGGAACCTAAACTATAAAGGTTATCTATAAAAAACCCACAGATTATATGGTACCGAACAGGGAGAAACTGAAAGACTTTCCTTTAAAATCTAGAATAAGACCAAGATGCCCACTTTCACCACTTTTAAGCAACATGATACAGGAAATCCTAGAGCAATTAGGTGAGAGGAAGAAATGAAATGCATCTAAGCTGGGAAGGAAGAAGTCAAATTGTCTTTGTTTGCAGATAATAATCTTATATTTAGAAAAACTTAAAATCTCCACCAAAAAACTGTTAGAACTGATAAACAAATTCAGTATAGTTATAGGATACAAAAATCAGTAGCTTTTTATATGCCAACTACTATCTGAAAAAAGAAATCTCATACTCCCAAAAAATTAAAATACCTAAGAAGAAATTTTACCAAAAAATTTTTAAAATCTGTACAATATAAACTATAAAATACTGATGAAAGAAATTGGAGAGGACACACAAAAAAAGGAAAGCTATCTTTCCTTTCATGGAATGGAATGGAAGACTTAATATTGTTAAAATATACATATTACCCAAAGCAACCTACAGATTCAATGCAATTCCTATTTTTAAAAACGACTCTTCACAGAAATAGAAAAACAATCCCAAAATTTATATGAAACCACAAAAGACTCCAAATAACCAAAGCAATTCTGAACAAAAGGAACAAAGCTGGAGGCATCACCCGACCTGACTTCAAAGTACACTACTAAGCTATAGTAACCAAAATAGCATGCATGGTACTGGCATAAACACAGACACACAGGCAATGGGACAGAATAGAAAATCTAGAAATAGATCCACTCATTTATAGTCAACTCATTTTTGACACAATTTCCAAGAATATGCCTTGAAGAAAGGACAGTCTCTTCAATAAATGGTGCTGGGGAAACTGAATATCCATACGCAGAAAAAAGAAACTAGACTCTTGCCATATACAAAAACCAAACCAAAATGGGTTAAAGACCTAAAGATAAGACCTGAAACTATGAAACAAAGAAGACAGCCTTGGGGAAACACTTCTGATATTGATCTGGGTTTTTGAATAAGAACTCAAAAGCACTGGCAGCAAAAGCAAAAATAGACAAATGGGCCAGCATCTAGCAAAAAACTTCTGCATGGCAAAGGAAACAATCAAGAGTGAAACGACCACCTACAGAATAGGATAATATATTAGCAAACTATTTCTCTGACAAGGGAATAATAACGAGAATCTGTAAGGAAATAAAACAACCCAACACCAAAAACAAATGCTATGATGAAAAAAATTGGCCAGTGATCCATATAGACATTTTTCCCAAGAAGACATCCAAATGGTCCACAGGTAGATGAAAATATGCTCAATATCATTAATCATAAGAGAAATGCAAATCAAAACCACAATGAGATATAATCTCACCCCTGTTAGAATGGTTATAATTGAAAAGACAAAAGATAATGGATACTGGTGAGGAAGCAGAAAAAGGCAAACTCTTGTGCATGGTTAGTGGTAGTACTAATTAGTACAACCTTTATGGAAATGATATAGAGATTTCTTAAGAAAAACAACTAAAAATAAAGCTACCATATGATTCAGCAATTGCATTGCCGGGTATACATTAAAGAAAAGAAAAGAAAGGAAACATAGCAAAGAGAAATCTGCACTCTCATGTTTATTAGACATCCCTTTATGATTAAAAAAAAAAGACTCTCCACAAATTAGGTATAGAAGGAACCGAAGCAATAAAGGCCATATATTAATTCCTGTGGCAGTCAAGAGCCTGGTCCTGGCTATGGGCCTAGGATGGCACCTCCTGGGGAAAGACTGCCAACCCGCAAGGAGTCAGACGCAGCAGCACTGAGCCTAACTGGGGAATGCGGTCTCTCTCTCTCTCTCTGGGGCCATCTTTCCCAAGCCTGTCAGGGTCACCACGAGGCAAAGGGGGGCCAAATCCTTCCTTCTGAGACCCCAGGATGCCAGGCACGACCAGAGAAAGGGAGGCAGGCATGAAAAGGCCAGGAAAGTAAACTCTGGCACACACTGGGGCATCTCAAGTTTCACTCTGCACAGAAAGGAAAATTCAATGGGTATCTTCTAGCACCTGTGGGAGCTGAAAGGTCAATCTCATGGAGGGGCAGAGTAGGTGGTCACCAAACGCTGGGAAGGGGATGAGGAAGGGAAAATGAAGAGATTGGTTAACGGGTACAAAAATACAGTTAGATATAAGGAATATGTTCTAATGCTTGAAAGCACAGTAAGGTGAACATGGTTAACAGTAATTTATTGCACATTTCAAAACAGCTAAAAGAGAATATTTGGAATGAAGAAATGACAAGTGTTTGAAGTAATGGATATTCCAACTTCCCTGACTGGATTATTACACATTGTATGCGCATATCAAAGTATCACCTGTACAGTTATAAATAAATACATATGATTATTATGTACTCATAAGAAAAAAATAAAAATAATTTACAAAACTAAACATGAGCATGTTTCTTAACAATAAAATAAAATTAAAACCTTGGCTTCCATCAGAGAGAAGACAGTCTAGATTACCTGTAAAGATAGTTACACTCTCTGGTCAGACTCCCAGAATTCAGTTCACACTCTAGACATCTATTATGCTGCATCCCAGAAGTGAGTGCCTGGCCCACTCCCTAAGCCCTGAGGTATTCTTCCAAGCAACTGTCTGGCATCAGTGTCCTCTGACAGAACACTGAACCTTCTCTATCTCCCGAAGCCTTAGTTCCAGCATGCCTGGTGGATCATGGAAACAGCCCTTTGAACTCAGGCTGTCACCATCATCAGTCTGAGGTGGCACCCAGAGGCTGTGTTGGGAAGGGAGAAGGCGTGGCACCAGGAGACCTCTGGCGGGACCTGCCATCCAACACTGTCATCACCCCAGCCATTGCATGTCATAAATGTCATCTCAGAAATAATCTCTCAGAGAATATCAAGATGAACAGGAAGGGGACCAGGATCGGTGTTCCCTGGGTCCTGGGTCACCTTTCCTCCATGAGCCGAAAGATGACAGTGACAGGCAGGGGCTGGCAAGGAAGAGGGAGAGAAAGGAATCCCATCGGGAGCAGAGAATGGCACCTGGAGCCCTGCTTCCGCCCGCCAGGGACTACTGCAAGGTGTCCTGTGTTTGTGGCGCTGGGGCAATGCCTGTTTTGTGTTGGCGGAAGGAACTGACATGAACACACAGGTGCTATCTGCATGCTGTGATCCTTAGTAACATCTGTGGGTAAAAGACAGCATTTCTCTTAAAAATTGGCAAATTAACAAATCAGGATTGATTTGAAGTGCTAGGAGTCCCGGAGCTAAGCGTGGTGACTTGAAACCTACCTCAGGAAGGCTTCCTAGAGGAGAGATGACAGAAGAATAATGGCATCCCAGGTAGGAGGAACAGCGTGTGCAGGGCCGTGAACTGGTGCGAGACTAGTTGATACCTCAGTGAGAGGCTTGTTGTGATGCGGGCATTAGGTGAGGGGAAGCGGAAGGTGATATTGGAGGTAACGTTTGTAGTGAGAAATGTGGACTATTTCTAGAAAAGCTAGATGTCAACTGAGGTTTAAAGAAAGAGACACAATTAGAGTTTATTTTTAGAAAACCATTCTGACAGCAACGTAAAGGATGGACTCAAAAGCGGAGATTCTGTGGCTGTGAGTCTGCCTAAAAGGCTGCCAGGGTCCTTGGTGAGAAAGGGGTCTGGTAATGACATGGGATTGGAAGTTGGGTCCATTTCGGGAATGGATCTGAGCGGCATGGGCACTGCTGACATTATCTGGGACAGACTGGAGGAGGAAGGTGAAAGAAGAAAGAAAACAGGAACATTTTTAGGAAAAAGAAAATGCACTCCATTTTCAACATGTTAGATTTCGAATGCCCAAGGAACACCCAGAATGAATGAATACCGAAGTGGGTCATAGCTCAGCTCCGAAAGAGAGCTTGGGATCTTGACCTTGGAGGCATCAGCACAGGGTGGTGGTTGGAACCGATTGACGCAGATCAGAGCACTCAGGAGGAGTGTGTAGAGTAAGAGGAGAAAAAGACACATGTCCAAGGAGTGGTTTGGAAGGAAGAAGCTCAACAGGAAGAAGATAGTCAAGAAGGAAGGGAGCAGATCGAAGGCATGACGTGATTGAAATCAACAATAAGAACATAAAAGCCAGTGTGGTGGCTGACGCCTGTCATCCCAGCACTTTGGGAGGCGGAGGCAAGAGGACTGCCTGAGCCCAGGGGTTCGAGACCAGCCTGGGCAACGTGGTGAGACCTCATCTCTACAATAAATCAAACAATTAGCCAGGTGTGGTGGCGTGCGACTGTAGTCCCAGCTACTTGGAAGGCTGAGGAGGAAGGAATACCTGAGTCCAGCAGGTCAAGGCTGCAGTAGCCGTGAGTGTGCCACTGCACTCCAGCCTGGGCAACAGAGTGAGACTCTGACTCAAATAACAATAACAGCATAGAAAACAACTATGCAAACCTTAGTCGAGGAAGCCACGACCTGAAGCCCAGCTCTTCAAGGTAGTGGACGTGTGGGCTGCCGGTCCACACACAGGGTCTAGACACACACTGGTGCTCTTTTGGACACTCTCAGGAGACAAGTGCTCAATTCTCTAGGGTCAGCTCATCATAGTCACGAGTGGTGGCCATTGAGACTCACATCTAAAGAAGCAACTGTCAAAGCACGCTGGAGAGAGTTCACGGCCAGCCCCTAGGAGAGGTTGGGAGTTTCTTCTCACGCCATGTTGAAGACAGTGCACCAGGTGGTGGAGGGCTGCTTTTCCCTGTTAAAAATAGCCTTCCCTTTCCAACCCGCCAATCTTCCCTTTCTGACCCGCCAATCTTCCCTTTATCCACCCTTTAAGGAAGGTTTTAAAAATCTTTCTCTGAACGCTCCAGTGGACAGGATGCTTCCCCGCTCCACTCCCCACAGCATTTATTGTCATAAATGTTTGACTCACACTGCTTATTGGTCGCTGTCTGTTCCCTCCTATTATTATTTAATGCTGTGTGTACTCCTCTGATTCTCCAACTGGAAATAATAAGGCTGTCCAACACAACATCTGGCATATGGAAATGTTTAGACGCCAATGTGTGTTTAAAGGAGTGATTTTCCCAGCCATCTGGACAGTCAGGACCTCTAGGACTCTTCTGATCAAAGGCAAGGCCAGGCGGTCTTTGCAAATCAGATAACTCCCCTTTCAAATAAACTTTGCGTGTACAATGACCACTTATTTTATCCTGAATTGTACCCCACACCTTTAACATAAAATAAAAACACAAAGAACAAATACTTGTGCATCCTAGAGTTTCTCACCTCCCACTGGGTTTTCTGTGTGACCAAAAACTGCAAAGCCAGGAAAACGATTTGAGAAGGTATTGTGCTTGGGAAAGCAGAAAACAGCACCTGCCTGGGATTCTGGGGGGCTGTTATTGACTGGTCGTATGTTTCAAACTAATTAATATTCAAATGTCCTGCGTGTGTTAGCAAAGTCAGGCGACTACGCCACTTTCTAGGCTGAGACCAAGAAGAGGCGATCACAGAAAGGACAGAACGGGGCTCTCAGACCACCCCACACAAAGCACTTTACAGGAGTACCCCACCTGTGGTTGCCTGAGGGCTGGGCTTCCTTTTCACAAGGTGCTTTGTTGCTAGGTGTTTGGCCAGCAAGTGGGAGGCTTAAGTATGCCTCAAGTCTCCTGCTTCAATAGAAGCAAAAAATTGGCCAAGTCTTGCCCAACTAAAGCAATTCTTTGTTTAATTATATCCATTAGCCAGTTGCGGTGGCTCACACTTGTCATCCCAGCACTTTGGGAGGTGGAGACGAAAGGATTGCCTGAACCCAGGGATTCGAGACCAGCCTGGGAAACTTGGCAAGACCTCATCTCTACAATAAATCAAAAAATTAGCCAGGTGTTGTAGTGCACGCCTGTAGTCCCAGCTACTCGGGAGGCTGAGGCAAAAGGATCACCTGAGCCCAGCAGGTGGAGGTTTCAGTGTCCATGAGCATGCCACTGCACTCCAGCCTGGGCAGCAGAGTGAGACTCTGATTAAAAAAAAAACTATATCCATTAAAACAGAAACACACTTGGGGTTCTTTCAAATAACGCAGTATGCCAAGCTTCCGTTTCACCTGAGTTCTGGAAAATTTTCGGTGGAAGGAAAGATGAATTCAATTAAAAACAGGTAACCCACCGGGCTCGGTGGCTCAGCCTGTAATCCCGCCCCTTTGGGAGGATGAGGTGAGTGGATTGCCTGAGCCCGTGGGTTCGAGACCCGCCTGGGCAGCGAGACCTC
>NW_007247328.1:63132-86921 GCF_000164805.1 Carlito syrichta
AAAAAAAAAAAAAAAAAGAAACAAACAGGTAACCCAACTCAAACAGAGAGGGCAAAACCAACAGGGCCCTATAAGGTTACCTTTGTCTTAGATGAAGTCATTCTCTACTGGGAAATGTGGCTCATGCCTACAGGGAACAGTGACATCTATACAGAACCCAGGGGGAGAGAGCCATGCCACCCTCTCCAGGTTGGGCAGGCTGCAGAGGCCTTACCCTCCGGGCACGCAGCTTGGAGGAACCCTGAGGAACTTTGTCTCCCACCATGAGGCCATCCCGACGGGGAGGAGTGAGGGCTGGGCGTTGTCTCCCAAGTCACCTGTTAGGAGCTGAGTGTGGAACCCACAGGAAGGTGCTCTCCCACAAAGAACTGACCATCCAAGCGAGACGGCCCTCGTCCCAACTTATAGGGCACATGTAGGTTTCACAAGGAAACTGAGTATGTCACAATGCCCTGGCAGCTTAACATCCAGATTAGGTCAGTCACCTTGACTCGGTGGTGAAAAGTGACGGATGAGCAAGTTCCAAGGTGGTAGATGACAAGATCACAAGGGTTGTTCTCAGGGAACAGATTTCTCGCAGGCGATGCTCACCTGTTCTACGTAAGTAAACATAGATCATCTGAATCCTGCTCCCATTAAAGATACGATCTGAGACAGGGTGGTGACAGGTGCCGTATGGCCATGGCAGGAGACAGAGTCTTAGTGGAAAGGAGACTAGACAAGAGCTGACTTGACTCCACACATGAGCGTGTGTGTGAGTATAACTGTGGGGGTAGTGGGTAACCCTGGGCAAATTTCTTAACCTCTGGAAGCCCGCAGCTCTCTTTATAAACCACCTGGAGAGTGTGTTAAAAATGCAGATGTCTTTGTGGTGATCATTTCACCACTTACATGTACATAAAAACATTAGATGGCACACCTTAAAAATACACTCTTTTAAAGTGTCAATTATACCTCCATAAAGATGAAAAGAAGTGAGATTTTTTAAAGCAAATTTCTGAGCTTCATCCTAGAGATTCTGATTTCATGCGTCAGGAGCGGAGACCGGGAATTCTATATTCAAACAAGGACTTCTGCAGTGCATGATCTATGGACCAGAATGTGAGAAAAACTGCGACTGATTTCTCATGAGTTAAATTAGAGTGATTTTTTTCTGGGTTCTTTCTGGGTTCTCCATGGGCAGGAAAACAGACAATTGATAGAAAGTCACACTGTAAATCACAGGTGCTGTTCAACAGCAGGATAGTTCTGAAAATAAAAATTCTATGGTTTCCCATCAAACCTCATGTATCCCCCACTAAAATAGTCTAGAATCTTTACTGGGAGTATCTGGGCAGAGAGTCTTTTATGATTTCAGTGTCATGCTTGGCATTCCAATTTCTACCGTCTTCTTTGTGAGCATGAGAGAGAGAGAGAGAGAGAGAGAGAGAGAGAGAGAGAGAGAGTGTGTGTGTTTACCTCCTTTTCCCGCCAAAGTCCAAGGCTTCCTTGCATTTCAGTTTTCATGCGGTGTGTGTCAATCTCTCCGGCTGCATTTCTCTCACAGCAGATTCTCTTCAGGCCCCTGTGCTGTCAATCTCGCCATGACAATCATCACTCACAGGTGCCGAGCTGTCACTCGTAGGGGCCTGTGACAGATTTGGGACATCACAGCCATGCAGAGTGCCCCTGGGACTTTACCCAGGCCCTGGGACTAATTCCAGCTTTGGCTGGCGATGCTTCTATTCCCGGCTTCTCTGTTCATGCACTCACTGCCCAAAACTGCCTCCGACGCTTGGTCGACACCCTCCACGGTCGGTCTCTTGATGCGTGACACGGGCCACGCTGCATGCTGGTCTCTCAGGGACTGGCTGGGGGGTGGGGTTCATGCAGGCCTCCTTCTCAAACGCCCTGGCTCCCGACACACACACACACACACACACACACACACACACACACACACACACACACATCATCTGTGCATTACTGAATTCTCCTCCTCTCCTCTTGTTCTAACTCAAATAGACTGAGCTGCTCCTTCTGGTCTGGCACGTCAGCCAGGAAACAGCCTGGAATGAATGTGAATCAGTGAATAAATAAGTGATTCAGATAGAAGGAGAGAGTTGCTGATGTGACAGCTAATTCCTGGGGGGCTGGATGGGGTAGGATGAGGAAGGGGCAAATCCCCTCCCTGAGGGCGCCCTCGATCCCAATTTGAAGAATAAAGGCCACCGGGGGTCACTCCCATGGCGATTTGGAAAGCCTGCATTAACACTATCCTGCTTGAAGTTATTGTCATTTCTCCAACTTTGGATTATTCTTTCCTTAAAGAAGACTTTATTCCGCCACTTTGTAGCTGGGATGCTTGAGGGGAGGTTAGCTGGTGCCAGTGTCTGGAGAGGCCCATTGTATCCATTTTTCCAGGTTTTGAGGGACATTTGAGCCAAGAGAAGAAGGGTGACATCTTTGAACATGAATGGGATATCTGTGGCTTGGGCATCTTGGAACAAAATGTGGTGTGGAGTGTGACCAAATCCCTCACACAGCTTGGAAGTGCATTCATTTCCTACTCACATAGGATGGACTACACGCAGGAGGTCTAATAAGTGGGGTGGGGGGTTGGGGAGTGGGGCCCCAATCGTGAACAAGACGTCTTTGCCTTTTTGAGACTTCCCTCAAAAGAAAGACAGAGGAGCTAGCAGGCAAGTAAAACAGCCTATAACAGAAGGTTCTGCTTGGTTGTGTTTATCCTGGGGGTGGGGGGAAGCCCTCCTTACAGTGTATCTATGCTCCTGCGAGATTGGAAAATGGACTTTGAGAACTCTATTGGTATTAGACACTTACTAGAACACTCCCATGGGAGGTGGTGTGTTCCTGAGTCACAGAGTATCTGAGGAGACAGATGGAGCTGATAACAGGAGCTGGAACATGCCATGGGTGCAGGGTTCATCTTTCTTCACTGCTGGGCAAGTGAGCTGGGAAGTGGGAGGGACTATATATGGACCAGACCTCAGGTGCTGAAGGAGATGGGAGACTTTGAGAGGCAAGATTTGGTATAGAACTTGGCTTGGAAGAGGATGCTGAGGTCGCTTGTTCTTTAGTTCCTAGTGCCTCCGAGTTGACAAGACCTGCGAGCTTGTTAGAAGTTCTGAGTCTCAGGTTCCACTCCAGATTGGCAGAATTAGAACATACATTCAGTAAGCTCTCTGGGAGAGCTGTATGCACATGCCAGTTTCAGCAGCGCCTATCCAGATCAGGAGGGAAGACAGAGCCTAGGACATATCCCAGAAGTCTAGACCCGGAAAAAAGATACAGGCTGGGATATATCTCAAAAGCCTACACCCGGAAGAAGATACAACTTAGGATATATCCCAGAAGTCTAAACCTGGATAAAAGGCACAGGCTTTCTGGGATCTCTCCTTACATTCTAGAATTATGTGTCTTAATAAATCAAATTGTAGTCAATACTTCTAGGATGCCAGACACTTTTCCAAGTTCGTTGTCTGCATCAATTCACTGAATCCTCACAACAACCCATAAAGTGGCTACTAACAACCTCTGCATTCTGCAGAGGTGCTGAGGTGAAGTGACTTCTTCTAAGCCCACTCAGCTTGTAAGTGCCAGAACCGGGATTCAAGCCCATGCAGTGCCATCCCTCACTCCATGATCTTTACCACAGTGCTCTTGTGCTTTGCAGATCTTAAGTTTTTCATATTTACTTTTTGTTCTTTTTGTTTTCCTCGGTGCTATGGTTTTAATGTGTCCCCCAAAATACCTGTGTTGGAAACTAATCCCTGATCCAATAGTGTTGGGAGGTGGCACCCAATGGGATGTGTTTAGGTCAGAAGGGCTGCATCCTCATGAAGTGGATTAAAGTCACTTATAAAAGGACTTTGGGCTGTGAGTTTGATCTCTTGCTTGCTTGCTCACCATGCGATGCCTTCTGCCATCTAGAATACAGCAAGAAGGCCCTCACCAGATGCCAGCACCATGACCTCAGTAGATGTCAGCACCATGACCTCGGACTTCCCAGTCTCCAGAATCATAAACCAAATGCCTTCATTCATTTTGTGCTGCTATAACAAAATATCACAGACTGGGTTATATAGAAAGAGAAAGAAAAGAGATATATTCCTCATAGTTCTGGAGACTGGGAACTTCAAATTCAAGGGGCCCAAATCTGGTGAGGGCCCATGTGCTCCTGCCATCCCAGGGAGGAAGGCAAAAGAGAGAGAAGAGGAGATCAAATTCATCCTTTGAGCAGGATGCCTAGCCCAAGGACACTAGCCCACTCCCAAGATAGTGACATTAATCCATTCACGAGGGTGGAGCCCTCCTGACCTAATTACCTCTTAAAGTCCTCATATCTTAACACTGTTGCACTGAGGATTAAGCCTTCAGCATATGAACTTTGGGAAACACATTCAGACCATAGCATCAAATACATTCCCCTCCTATATAAATCACTCAACCTGCAGTATTCTGTTACAGCAGCACAAATAAACTAAGACATTGGAGGGTTGGGTCTGTTTAATATTACTGTCCTAACTGTATGGCCCCAAAGAGAAATAAAGGGAAGGGATAGGTGTGTCCCGGGCTGTTCCCTCATTCGACCTCCCTTCTTCTCACCTTCACTGGAGTATGCAACCTAGCAGCCCAGGGACTAAATGCAGACCATGATGTGTTTTGCTGCATCACAACGTTTTAAAAATCAGAAATTCTTACATACAAATCTATATCATCACATGGGCTCTCTCCAGTTTGCCACAGTACCACCACTTCCTAAGGTCTTAATTCTGGTGGCTATATTTGTTCCCACTCTATCTCCATCACACAATTACATCTTTCCTGTTTGTCTCCTCCTATAAACTATGCATGTCAGCCAGGCTCAGTCTGTAATCCTGTGCTTTGGGAGGCTGAGGTGAGTGGATTGCCTGAGTCCGTGGGTTCAAGACCCGCCTGGGCAACTTGGCAAGACCTCGTCTCTACAATAAATCAAAAATCAGCCCGGCGTGGTAGCGCATGCCTGTAATTCCGGCTACTTGGAAGGCTGAGGCGGAAGGATTGCCGGAGCCCAGCAGGTCGAGGCTGCGGTGGCCGGGAGCGGCCACTGCGCTCCAGTCTGGGCGACAGAGTAAGACTCCAACTCAAAAAAAAAAAAAAAAAAAAATCACCGTGGTTCATGATGATTCAAAGACAAATCCTTCCTTCAGAGCAAGCTGTTGGGAAATCCCTGTCCTCTTGAATCAAACCCCATGTAGTATTCCATGGAAACTTGCCATGTCATATCAAGTAGCTGATTTCTTAATAAGCTAAATCATCTCCTTTTCTACCGTAGCATCCTCTCGCCTTCATTCACCATCTGTCCTCTTGAGTATGTATTAATGGATCACTTCCAAGACATTCGCAGGTTTTGATGTGGAATAAATGTGTGCAAAAGTGTTCCATTGCCAGGAAGACTGTTCTGTTTTCCACCTCCGCTGGTGCCAATAAAGGCGTTCTCCCCTGCACGCTGCTTCTCAGAAGTGTGAGCATTTGTGACTCACCAATGCCCCACTAAAACTTACTTTTTAAGAGAGTATAGCTGTCTTCTCTTAAAGGACAATATCAATAAAGCTGGCTGATTGTGATTGACTGTTGGAAAAACCAAAACCTCCATATTCTCCTCTTGTCCGTTCGATTCTGAAATACTCTTATGACAATGAAAGATTTAATTTTGGGTTTTTAGTAACCAAAGTTTCAAGAAAACAAATCTCCATTGGATGCAATTATTTTAGTCCACTTGAGAGAATCATGTATTTTATATTCTTGTGATTCTTTTATCTATTGGGAAAATATCCAAGGGGGAAATCAGAGTCAGGTTATCATTTTGTAATAAGAAAAATAAGCCTCCTAGTTTTGAACAATATCATCTTCACTGAGTCTTAAACATAGCTATGAATATCTCTCATTTCTGTCTCTCATTCCCCTTCTCTCTCTTCCTCTCATTTTTTATTTTCTCTTTTAAACATGTTTTGCAAAACTCTAAACCTTGTAGTTGATAACATTTATGTCTTTTAGTTTTATCCTTTCTTAAACTACCATGCTGTGGCTACCCTATAATTCCTTTTGGTGTCGTCCTAAACCATCCTGTTTCTGTTCTACTATTTCCCATTGAGAGCCAGTCTTGGTTGACCAGTTGTTTCTTGTTCTTACTATGAGTGGTTTAAAAGGATATGAGTTAGCTGGGCTTGGTGGCTCAGCCTGTAATCCCGTGCTTTGGGAGTCTGAGGTGAGTGGATTGCCTGAGCCCGCGGATTCGAGACCAGCCTGGCCAACTTGGCAAGACCTCATCTCTACAACAAATTTAAAAATCAGCCGGGCATGGTAGCGCATGCCTGTAATTCCGACTACTTGGAAGGCTGAGGCGGATAGATCACTGGAGCCCAGCGGGTCGAGGCTGCAGTGACTGGGAGCGGCCACTGCACTCCAGTCTGGGCAGCAGAGTAAGACTCCAACTCAAAAAAAAGGATATGAGTTTATTGTTTGTTTTCTTAAATGACATGTTGCACTCATCCTTCTGAAAAGGCTGACTATTTTCAAACAATAACACCGAAAGTGCCAGACATGTCACAGACTTGTCCTGGAACTATATGTCTTAAATTTACAAGCTAATTCAACAGGAATGATATTTTGAAATAAGTTAGTTCTTAATCACACAATTCTGAGACATTTGAATAATTTCACAATTGCTTATTTTAGTATTCCTAAAGGATGTGTTTTTTAAATGGCACTACCTTTCCAGTAATCATCATCTTTGTCATCATCTTTATGCACATGCTTGCATGGCTTTTGAGAGTTCCTAAAAGTTTCATCTCCCTGAATGCTCCCAAGCATCCTGTGAAGCAGGTGTAATGAGTTCCATGTCACAGGGCAGGAAACAGAAATGTAGCAAGATAAAGACATGTTTATAGCATACCCGGCAAGTGGCAGAGCTGAGATTTGGACCTAAGCCCTCCTGTTAATGCTGGGTGGGGAATACCACAAACTCATGGGTTCTTTGACTCAAACCTGAAATGAATTTCAGAGCGGCCAACATAGTTTTAAAACAGAATTTATTAGAAAAAGAAGAGGGGATAGATAGAGGGACATGCCAGAGCCGGTATGAACGAAAAAACACACTTTTGCCTTTTACAAGAGGCCTGATATACCCATTTAGTGATGACAATGAGTAGGCGGGGTTATCTACTTGGAAGAGATTAACCTCTCTCTGCCTCTGCTGGGTTAAGGGATGGGGTGGCCTGGGAGCCACACTGAGTCCACATTCCAGCCCACAGGGCAGTTAAACCTACTGACAAGATGTCTGGACACTTCCTAAAACCTGTCTAGAAAAATGTATCTATCTATGCCTAGCCTGTACTGGCCACCCAGACTCACTGTGAGTTCCTTATGTGGAAGAGTGCCGAGGCTGGGAGAAAGGACTTTGCACTCAGCCTTCTTGGATTTGAATGCTGGCCCCGTCACTTACCACCCAGGTAACCTTATGCCAACTTCTCAACCTCTCTGGGCCTTGGTTTTCTCATCTGTAAAATGGAAATAATAACAGTGTCGATGAAAGATGCCAGAAGCCGGGCTCGGTGGCTCAGCCTGTAATCCCATGCCTTTGGGAGGCTGAGGTGAGTGGATTGCCTGAGCCCGCGGGTTCGAGACCTGCCCGGGCAACTTGGCGAGACCTCATCTCTACAATAAATCAAAAATCAGCTGGGCGTGGTAGCGCGCGCCTGTAGTTCCAGCTACTCGGAAGGCTGAGGCAGAAGGATTGCCGGAGCCCAGCAGGTTGAGGCTGCAGTGGCCGGGAGCGACCACTGCACTCCAGCCTGGGCGACAGAGTGAGACTCCGACTCAAAAAAAAAAAAAAAGAAAGAAAGATGCTAGACTCTGCAAAACATTTAAGATGGTTTATTCTGAGCCAAATGTGAGTTACCTGGGCCCATGGCGCCAGTTCCCAGGAGATCCTTTGAATATACGTGAATCTTGGTTATATACATTTTAGGAAGGTAGAAGTTACAAGAAACCATTAATCAATGTACATGAGATTGATCATGGTTGGGTCCAAGAAGGTGGGGTATCTCTAAGTGGGGGCCCCCAGGCTGTAGGTGGATTCAAAGATGCTCTCACTGGCAATTACTCAGCTGGAGTTACCAAAGGAATTTTGAAAGTCGTAAAGGAAATAGGCAGCTTGAGGAAAGAGAAGGAAGTTATGTTTCTTGACATGCAGATGAAGCTTTGTGGGTAGTGGCAGACTTCAGTGTCTTAAAAAGTGCCCAGAATCCCCAAAAGACAGCTTGCAGGGTCATAAAATAATTTGATTTTCCCTCTTTATTTGTTATGTGTTGTGATGCCAGAGCCAGATTGGAAAGCAAACCAAGTCCCACAGTTAATAAAAAGCCTGTCTCTCTGGGGCCCTCTGTTAGGAATTTGGCAAAGTGAAGAAAAAAGGTCAGAATTTAGTTGACAACAGCTAATCACAGGGTCATTCTAGGGATAAAATAAGTGAGGATACATGAAGTATGTCCACTAGCGTGGAGAGCACCACCCACTGACCTTGTTGTGTGTGTCGTCTCTTGTGACCCATGACTGCCAGTGAATGCGTCAGCGGCCACACCAGAAAATCATATCATTGAGGGCCGTGATCTGAGTGACTAGGGAAAAAAGAAAACTCAGCAGCAATTCTGGGTATCAGTTTCCTTCATGCTCTCCCACCCAGGCTAGAAGGAACAGCAGTTTGGGATCCGCATGTTTCGAGAGCTGGTGAGGGTATTCTCCGGTTGCTGGAAAAAGCGGCAGGTGCCAGGAGAGTCCATCACTGCAGGCTCTTATCTCTCGTGGCTAAGAGGCCCTCTGTCTCTCCCCTAAGAGGCCCCGTTATGAGTCGCCTGTATAAAAGAGCAACAATGGCTTACAGGTCCCCTTCAGTCTCCTCACAAAGACTGCTTAAATCTGATAAGGCAAAATGCTAACATATTTCAAAGCTCCCATTACATAATTCAAAGAGAGTTTAGAAGCTTTCTTTATTTCTCTTAAATTATTCATACCCTAAATCTTTAAAATCCTGAGACTCTTTTCTCTGCAGTCAAAGGCGAATGCTGATGGTGTGCTCTCTGGGCATGACTGAAAGAGACAGGATCGATGCTGGGAGCTCGGGGAGGGACTGGCGGGCCTGGAATGGCCTCCCCAAGGAACCATCAAAGGATTTCATTCTGTGCGCTCTACTTTCTGGAACTAGGAATGTTTGCCTTTTGAGATCAAGGTTTTACCAAGTGGGATTCTTTCCCCCAAATGTTCTCGAGGAAGAGCCTTTAACAAGACGCAAGCAAAGATGTGAAGAAATGGAAATGTCCTCTCACAGCAAAGGAAAAGTCACTCATTAGCAAAACACCGGGGTGCTACTATCTAGACACCAGTGCAGCTGGTCCCAATTCTGAGAGGAGAGTGATTCATTACCATGGTTACTGATGCCAGAAATATTACCTTCTGCAATCAGCATACACAAAGATCCTTTAAAGAGAGTGTAAGAATCGGAGCACTGTAAACAATTCGTGAAAATTGCCGACAGCACGAAGTCTAGTAGGAACCACTGCAGCACCAGCAAATCTAGCTGGGGGAAAAGAAAAAAAAAACCATTCAAGCTCAAGGAGCGATCGGAAGGCCCCCCAGCAGACATTTCTGTAAAGTCTGTCACCCGTCCCACAGGCAATGTTAGAACAAGACTCGGCTGATGGGTAATATTTGCATGATCACATTCTGGTTCATTAAACCCACGGTCAACTTGGCAAAGCATCATGGACAATGCAACATGTTACAGTGCTATATTCTACATGTATATTACAGTTCAGGGCTGTTTCTTCTGGGGGGCAAAATAGGAATAAAGACATTCAAGGAAAGAGTTTTGTTGCTCTGTGACACTCAGTTGCTATTTTCAAATGCAGTGGGTTATTTCCCAAGCTTCAGAGAAGGAAAATAGATTAATGACCCTGAGGAAATTTTGACAGAGTGAAAGGTTCATTTCTGTACATATTTTATTCTTCTTAAAGACTGTCAGTACCTTGAGGCCAGTCATTCTAGTCCAGACTCGGCGAATCCAGCTGGAAATGACCCCAGCAAAGCCTGTCATTCAAAACTCTAATTTCTAAGTCATGAGCGTTTGGACAGACAATGGACTGACATTCACCTTCTGCAGCATAATTTCTTCACTAAAAGACTCTTAAATCAATGAGTGGGGTAAGGAAGACAACAGTACGGGTTATCTGATCTAATTACAAGAACAAAGTGCTTTTGTGTTTTGCAACATCATTTTCGAAGTCAGTGGAAATGGCCTAGATTTCATGTTCTTTTTAACCTATGTATTAAGAAAGAACAACAGTTTATCAGTACTTTTTTTTAAGCCACGGTATGGGTTCAGGTGGATTCAATTTGAAGAATACATACATAGACATACACAAAAACACGGATACAGACATAATGTAATCTCCACATGAACAAGGATTTTTGGGTTGCATTGTTCATTGTTTGACCCCAAGCACCTCGAAAAGTGATCACACCCAGGAAATGATATACGTACATAGTCTTCTAATGTGGTAGAGTCTTCAAACACAGACACACACATGCATTTGAATGGATACGAAGGCGCTCTCTGTTGACCTTAGAGGAAGAGACTGAAACACCAAATAGAACATCAAGAGTTGACTCGAGCCAAAGTGAGTAGAACTGCCTGGAAGACTCACATTCAAGTAACCTTGAACACGGGCTTCTTTATAAGCGAGTTTTTAAAGGCAAAAGGAGGGGGACAGGAAGTGGGTTGATACAAAGCTGTTTGTCAGGAATTCCCATTGGTTTATAGAAATACTCTTGTTTAGTGATTGGCTGTCCACTGCTCAGCTCAGGGTGTGGGTTATAGTGTCTAGGGGGGTTCATTTATAGCTACTTGTGGTAACAGCAAGAGTTCCAAGACATGAACCCATATCTCAAGGCAGGACATGGCTGCTGCCTCCCTGCCATGCCACCCTAGGCCCAATCGTTGTAAAAGCATCACATTCCTCAGATAAAACTCTTTTCTTGTCCGGGCTCAGTGGCTCAGCCTGTAATCCCAGCACTTTGAGAGGCCGAGGTGAGTAGATTGCCTGAGTCCGCAGGTTCAAGACCCACTTGGGCAACTTGGCAAGACCTCATCTCTACAATAAATCAAAAATTAGTCGGGCATGGTAGCGCGCACCTGTAGTTCCAGCTACTTGGAAGGTTGAGGCGGAAGGATCACCGGAGCCCAGCAGGTCGAGGCTGCGATGGCCAGGAGCGGCCACTGCACTCCAATCTGGGCAACAGAGTGAGACTCCAACTCAAAAACAACAACAACAACAAAAAACTCTCTTCTCATTTCCCTCCTGAGAACTCAAACACGTTCTAGCTGGTCTTTTAAGTTTTCTCTTTCAAGTCCACACTTTGCCAGCTCTCCAGAAAGACAACAGCGTGTGTCACGTTCAGCAGAGGCTGAGCCTCCCAACACCTGGTGAATGCTTCCCAAATTCTTGATCTTGGTTTCTCCAGTTTGACCCTGGCATGCCGAGTTCACCATCTGACCCTCTGAGCTGCATCTGCATCTACCCCTAGCCTTGTGTCCCCAAACCCAGCGTGCACAGAGCCCTGAGTTTTCTTTGCTTCGTTTTGATATACTTCTCATAACCTCCAAATAGTAGCTGACAATGATGTGACTGACGCCTGGCCACCCCCAGCATGACGGCATCCTTACTAAATGTTCCTTGGTGCCAGTGGTTGATATTCAATGTTAGGCAGATCACAGCTCTCAGAGAACACAGTCAGCTGCTGGGTAAGGCCCTTTGCCCACAAAAGCAGGGGCAGCAAAGGCAACATTGACCAAACAGCTGGGGATGGACCAGCGTGAGGGGCTTGCTACCATGGTAGTGCCCAAGCTGATGTCACCTCAAGGCATATGTGGCAGTCACTAAACCCTGCTTTCTTCTCTTTTAAAGACAAATGAACGTATCTTCTCAAGACTAACAGGCCTGAACACAACCATGTGTTTGCTTGGACTCTGGAGTTGGAGACTTTGAGAATCACTATAGAAATTACGAGAGGCCGGACGCCGTGGCCCACGCCTATAATCCCAACATTTTGGGAAGCCAAGGCAGGAGGACTGCTTGAGCCCGGGAGTTCAAGATCAACCTGGGCAACAGAATGAGACCTCATCTTTACAAACAACAACAAAAATAAATAAAGGCGTGGTGGGTGCACCTGCAGTTTTAGCTACTCGGGAGGCTGAGGGGGGAGGATCACCCGAGCCCTGGAGTTCAAGGCTATCTTGCTGCACTACAGCCTGGGTGACAGAGTGAGATTCTGACTAAGACTAAATAAATAAATAAATCTTTTTAAAAAGAAATTATGACAAGGAACTCCCCAAGACATGGGCTGATGGAGGTGTCTCTCCCGGGTTCTGCCTTGTCACCCCACAGAGTGAAGCTGATGGGACTCAGCTGGTGTGGACCCCCGGAAGGACCCTCAGGCCTCCACCTCAAGGGCGTGCTCACCTCTGTCCAGCAAAGAAGTCTGAGGATGGAGACCCTGCGAGGCTACCCCTCTCCCACAGTGAGCGGTCTGACGGAGCAGGCCAGAGCCCTGGCCACGCAGCCCATCCCAGATGGACGTCAAGCTCCGCTCTTCTGCTCACTCCTGCTGGTTGCTGGGCAAGCCACACCATGTCTCAGACCTTCCGTTTCTACAGCTGCACAGTGGCAGAAGTGACTGCCTGCCTCATGGGTTGTGACGACGTCCAGTTACCTATGAACATCTGGTGATCAGGAAGACCCTGGTGACCGTGTTTCTCCCCTTCTCTTGTGATTATCAGGACAACCCGGATGCACCAACCCACACAGGCCATGCCGTTCACTCCCTGTGTCCACTCTGAGCAGGCCGTGGCACTCGGACCCGTCTCCCAGGGTTGGCCTGACTCCTTAATGCATGAGGTGGACACATTTTCCTCAAGATTTCATGACAACCCCATAGAGAGGACTCATGGCAACCAGCACACAGTAGAAGCAATCAAATTCGGGCAAGGTACAGTGGCTCACACCTGTAACCCTCGCACTTTGGGAAGCTGAGGCAAGAGAATTGCTTGATGCAAGGAGTTCAGGACCAGCCTGGGCGACATAGCGAGATGCTGTCTCTACAAAAACAAAATTTAAAGATTAGCTGGAAAGAGTGGGGCATGCCTGTAATCCCAGCTACTCAGGAGGCTGAAGGGGGAAGGATCATCTGAGCCCAGGAATTTGAGGCTACCATAAGTGGTGATTATGTCACTGCTCTCCAGCCTGGGCGACAGAGGGAGACTCTAATTGGAAAAAAAAAAAGAACAATAAAATTCCCACAAACAGCTAGATCTTTCTTCCCACATTCTCCTTGTCTGTGATCAATGCCTCTCCTTCTCCTTCTTTCCCTGTAGCACAGACTCTAAAGATCTCGCTTGATGCCCAGTCTGACCCTCTGCTTCGAACCCCACACCCCACAGCACAGGACTGGAGACAGCAGATGCCAGCCTCCCCGACAGCTGGGGTGGCTCTGAAGCCCACAGCTTTGGCCCAGTCACCTCTCTCTAGAACTCTCCTGCCCCGTCCTCGGGAAGAGAACAGACTCATCAGCCCCAATGTGCGCCATGACAAGTTTCATTAGGTGAGGTTTTTCTAGGCTGCTTGTTTCCATGGCCAGAGGCACTGGGGGGTCTCTGGCTCTGACTTGCCCTCTTCCTTCCTCCACGTGTGTTTTTCCTTGGCCTTAAGCAGATGAAAGGCGTTTCCGTCCCTTCCTGCCTTGGTGCTATGTAACAAGAGCATCAGAAGTATCCAAACAACTCTCTTCATCAGCCATGATATAAAGCAAACCAGGGTATAACTTTTCACACCCTTGGAGGAATCGAACAAAAGACATGGCTTCCTAATGGAACAGAAGCCCTCAGCCTCTCCTTCCTTCCCGTGGGTGGGAGACAGCTTGTCCCCCAAGCAGTTCCCCACTCCTTCTGGAGGTCTAGCTCACCACACCACCCCTCTCTGCGTCGTGGTAAAATGTAGAACATAAGCTCAGAGTTGAAAACTTGGATTTTCCCACTTGCTAGTTGCTTATACTCTCTGAGTTTCAGTTTCCCCATCTGTATTACCTTTCAGTTTCCCCATTACCTTTCTCCGATGATCATGATTGAGACCCAGAACCGGGTACAGCACATATTCCCAGCAGAGAGTCGTGATTCGCTGCTGGGGGGTCTCTGCCTTCCTCGAAGACTGCTCCCATGGAGTTCTGTTCTTTCTTCCTGCCTGGATCGTGGGTTTCCATTCTTATCATTCGTTTCCCTCAGGTAAGACAAAATAGACCAGTGGTCCTCAGCTGGGGCAATTGTGCCAAGCCTCCTGCCCCTGGGGACATTTGGCAATGTTGGGACGTCCTTGGCTGTTACCCCACTGGGGTATCTGGTAGGCGAGGCCAAGGATGATGCCAGACATCCTGCAGCGACTGGGACAGACCCACAGCAGAGAAACATCAGCCCAAAATGTGGACTGTGCCGGAAAACCCTGAACTAGACCGAATGGGCCACTGAGTCCCCTCTGTGTGTAACATGCCTGTACGCAGATAAAATGGCATTTATCATTAATTCATTGAAGGCAACCACGTAAAAAGTGCAAACGTGGACAAACTCTCTGAAGAGAAAAACAAAAATTGTTATCAGGAGAGTAGGATCTCAGATGATTTCTGTTGTATTTTAAATTTTCCTAGAATGTTATTTGGGCAATAAATAAAGAAAAAGAAATTAGTTATTCTAGGATGTGACTCGGAAGTCACCTGGTAATTAAAACAAACGAATCCCCACCTGGAGATTCCACAACCTTCAAACCTTCTCTCATCACCCGATGGGCCAATCTGCCCATCTCCAGTGCACTTAGAAGATGCACGAGACAGAATCAAAGTGAAATCTGCATTTGGAGGGGAAGAAAGGAGCCCTGTTAAAATAATTTAATTTTCACTTCACTGATCATTAGACCAGAAAATGAGTGATTGTCATGACTGATGAGGTCAGTTGAGACCAAAAAAAAAAAAAAATTCTGGTTCGACTGTTTTTTTCTTCTTAAATTTTTTTTTCTGCCAGAAATTATTTTGACCCGCCAAGTCATTACAGATTGCCAAACCAATCTGTGTGTATAAATAGAGCCAATGCGGAACAGTAGGGCAGAGGGAAAAAAACAGGCATTTAAAACCCCTCCTGCCTTACAGGAAGGATAACTTCCATCACAACAAAAGGGAAGAAATGACATTTCTAATGAGATGAACTGGCTGAGCATCTGAAGACATCATTAAAGCGAGGTGGAAAAAGACTCCAACACAGCACAAAAGGTTCATCAGGGCAAGACGCTTCAGGTCCCATTCATCTGAGGCCCGAGAACAGCTTAGATCTCAAAATACAGCACTGTTAAAGGACCAGTCACTCCCCACGCTTCTTGTTAGCTGAACATGTGAGATACAATAAATGCTTTTAGTCACTGTCAGCATAGTGGGGCAATTTGCATATGATTTACATATAATCTTTTCGCAGGCAGATTATGGCCTTTGCAAGTCTAATTTTTTTTTTCCAGAGAGAAGGATCCATTGACTAATAGATTTCTTTGAGCTATGTTAGAGTTGTTTCAGCTTTTGTTGTTCCTGCCTCTAACCACTGAATAAATTGTCCTTTTGATTTGTATATTAGTACTCTGATCAAGACAAGGAAGCGTGACAGTCCAACCTTTGAAATGGTTATCTAGTGTGGGGTTGAGCTGAGTTCCCCAGGAGAAAATGCCAACGTTATAAAATTATAAACGACATTATTTATGAAAGAGACATGCGTCTTGACAGAAATCAGTGTAAAGGAAGCATTCTGTAATGGGTGTGGGGTATTTGATCGGCCCATTCTGTCTCGTCTTGCTGTAAAAATCTGGTTATTTATTCCCTGCTTCATGGATGCTGCCCTGCACAAGTGATTCTAGAGAGCACACACCTGCATACAGTACACAAACACACACATGCAACGGTTTGAGATGACAAAGCTAAAGACAAAGAGTTAAGCCCGGGAGCGATTCTCACACAATGTATGAGCCACATGGAGCTACAGAGTTCCCAGAATGAGCCACAAATATGGTGCCAAGCTTCCTCGCAGCCAAAGCAAAAAGTGTACCCCAATCATCATAAGGTTCACAGAAAAAAAAGTTGTTCAGAAACAGAACACTGCTTGATCGTGAGATGTAGACTATTCTCTCTTGTGTGTCGTGTTGGCAAATTCTCGAGGATTAGCTAAATAACAGTAAAATGTGTGCTTCATTACTTTTTGCACTTATCTGTATTGTTTTCAAATATATGGTAACAGAACACAGTTTTGAAAGAAAAAAAACAAAGCTACCCCAAAGGAACTCACATTATGGCCATTGCTAGGCCATTGCCACCTCCGTTGCCTTACTAGACTCTGGTGTGACCATGTGCTCTTTGAGCAACGGCTGTCGCCATGCTTACTGGCTTTGGCCCCCTCCCCTGCCTCCCGAAGTTGAATCTCCTCTTTTTCTCTCTTTCACTTTCTAATGTACTTTCAAAAATAAACTATATTTTCTAATCTAAAAAGAAAAAAGAAAAGAAACTCACATTACGTGCATAAGGAAGCTTGCAGAAAGGTATTTGTTATAGCACTATTATGTTAGAAACTAAATGTTCCTCAGTAGGAAAATGGCCACATAAGCAATGATACATCCATACACTGGAATATAACACAGCCTGTTCAAATAAACAAATGAATCAGTTTGCATTATTTTTGTTTTTTTGTTTGTTTTTTGGGGTTTTTTTTTTTTGAGTTGGAGTCTCACTCTGTCACCCAGACTGGAGTGCAGCCTCAACCTGCTGGGCTCCAGCGATCCTTCCGCCTCCGCCTTCCAAGTAGCCAGAATTACAGGCATGCGCTACCACGCCCGGTTGATTTTTTGATTTATTGTAGAGATGAGGTCTCGCCAAGTTGCCCAGGCGGGTCTCGAACCACGGGTTCAGGCAATCCACTCGCCTCAGCCTCCCAAAGGCGCGGGATTACAGGCTGAGCCACCGAGCCCGGCTTCAGTTTGCATTATTAACAAGGATACCTCTCCAAAACATGAAATAGAAGACCGAGTTGGACTGCGATACATAGAGCATGATTTGATTGACATAAAGTTTAAATATCCTTGACTGTTGCTGTATATTGCAGGTCTATATAATGAACAGAAACATATAAACAACTTCAGGATGGCTACTCTTTCTAGGACAGCAAAGAAGGAGTCTGGTGGCTGGCATATCGTGAAGTCCAGGAGGTAGTGCAGGGTGGTGGCAAGCCTCTACTCTCTCTGTGACATTGTGAGATATATATTTGATCCCTGTTTCCTGACAAACAGCTCCTAAAACCCTTGGAATTGTCAGAGATAAGAGTGTCTGTTGTAAGCCTGTGAGTTGCTCGGTGGCTTGGCAGCCCCTGGTAGCTTCCAGATGGGGCTGGTCCCTGGAGAGTCCAAGACAGGATTAGAGGGTCAGGACTTTGAGCCTCTCCCTCAGCCTCCAGAAAGGAGAGAGAGGCTGATTGTTAAGTTGATCACCAGTGATTTCATCAATGACATCCACATAATGAAGCCTCCATTAAAACCCCAAGAGGACAGTATTCCAAGAGCTTCCAGAGAGCCAAACACGTGGAAGGTCCTCGAAGATGGGGCCCCCCAGAAAGGGCAGGGAAGCTTCACAACCTTTCTCCCACACCTCACCCTAGGCATCTCTTCTACCTGGCTATTCACCTGTATCCCTCATAATCTCCTTATAATTAGTAGGCAAATATAAGTAAAGTGTTTTTCTGCATTCTATGAGCTGCTTTAGCAAATTAATCAAACCCAAAGAGATGTTCATGGAAACCCTGATTCTTATCTGATTGGTCAGAAGCACAGGTCACAGTCTGGGACTTATGATTGACATCCGCAGCGGGGAACAGTCTTGTGGGCCTAACCTGTGGAATCTGACACTACCTCCAGGTGGACAGTGTCAGAGTTGAATTGAATTCTAGGATACTCAGTGGGTGTCCACTAGAGAACTGCTTGGTGTAAGGGAAGAAATCCCACATATCTAGTATCAGAAGTATTGTGTTGAATGGTGTATAATGTTAGGAGAAATATTTTTGGGTTGCCACCCTCCTCATCTCTAAAAAGTATCTCTTAGACTCTTTTTTAAAAAAGATATGCAAAAAAAAATAGCCAGGCAGGGTAGCATGCACCTGTAGTTCTAGCTACTTGGAAGGCTGGGACGGAAGGATCGCCTGAGCCCAGCAGGGCAACGCTGGGGTGGCCGTGAGCATGCTACTACACTCCAGTCTGGGCAACGGAGTGAGACTCCAACTTAAAAAAAAAAAGATATGAAATATATCTGGCAAATCAGTGCACAGTCTCATCTTGGTTGTGGGCACCTGGCATTTGCATGTCCACCACATGCTTCTCTGAACTTTTCAGTGTCTTGAAGTATGTAATATTTAAACATAAAAATTACAATAATAAAAGGGAAGTTTGAGAACAGATTTTGAAAGGTCTGGAAGACCATAAAGATTCTAGCCTGATTCTTTAGCGGTGAGAGTGTTGGATCAGGTGCTATCAAGGCTGTGCTGAAAGTGATTATTCTTCTAGCCACCCAGAATGGATACAAAGAAAGGTTGGAGGCAAAGAGATGCCTTGGGAAGTTGTTGAGAAATGTTATTAGAAATTGGGTGACTGAAGTCTGTAATCCCAGCACTTTGGGAGGCTGAGGCAAGAGGATTCCCTGAGCCCAGGGGTTCGAGACCAGCCTGGGAAACTTGGTAAGACCTTGTCTCTACAAAAAACTGAAAAATTAGCTGGATGTAGTAGTGCATGTCTGTAGTTCCAGCTACTTGGAAGGCTGAGACGAAAGGATAGCCAGAGTCCAGCAGGTCATCTCTGGAGTAGCCGTGAATATGCCACCACACTCCAGCCTGGGCAATGGAGTGAGACTCCAACTCAAAGAAAAAAAAAGGAAGAAGAAGAAAGAAAGAAATAGGGTGAAGGCCAGGCACAGTGGCTCATGCCTGCAATCCTAGCATTTTGAGAGGCCAAGGCAGGAGGATTGCCTGAGTCCAGGAGTTACAGACCACCCTGGGAAACATAGCAAGACCTTGTCTCTACAAAAAAAAATAAGAAAATTAGCCGGGCGTGGTGGTTTGCCCCTATGGTTCCAGCTACTCAGGAGGCTGAGGCAGAAGGATTGCCTGAGCCCAGGAGGTGAAGGCTATAATGAGCCATGATTATGCCACTGCACTTCAGCCTGGGTGACAGAGTGAGAATCTGACTCAAAAATAAAAATAAATAAATAAATATGGTACAATCTATATTTCTTAGGACACATTCAACATATTTGCTTAAAACATATAAGCAAGTCTCTCACCTTTTATTTTTGTCATATATACTTAGCCACCTCTATACACGGAGGTCACATTCTCTAAAGTTGTCCCTTGGGGATTATTGGAGCCCTTACCGTCCCATCTACACCACCAGGCTCCGTGCTTTTTCTGACTCAACTGTAATTTGTGGTAGAGAAGATTTAGGTTATTGTAGAGAGTGAATGAGAAAAACCCAGATGAGAATCAGGAATTAAGAAAGATTATTGCTGCTGTTAAGAATACCCTAAGGGGAGCAACAAAAAATTAAACCTGAAAGCAGATTTTGTGCAAATCACATGCCAATTCACGGGTGACCCACCTATTTTAAGTACCGACTTAGTTATGTGTGATTAACATGAGCACAGCAAACCCAAGAAGGCACACAGCTCACACAGTCCTCACAGCGAGGCACTCTGTTTGTCCCCAACTGGGGACTATTCCAAAGTATCCCATCACACTTTTCCCAAGAGTCAATCTGCCCGAAGAAAACACTGGAGCCCACCTCTGCTCCTTAACTGAAACTCATCTCATGCTCTGTCCTTGCCCCAGACAATCGTGTTCCTGATAGGAATTCTCCAGTTTGTTTTAGAACCAAACCAGGGTCCACTTGCTTAGCAAGGTACAACCAGATATCCACACCGAGGTTTGCGGTAGGAGAAAGGAAGGTGTTTATTTGCAGGGCAGCAGGTAAGGAGGGCCAGGTGGCTAGCGCTGGAATCTCAACTTCCCTGATGGCTTGCAGGTAAGGGTTTTTCAAGGCAGGGTGTAAATTTCAGGGAAGCAGAAATTACAAGCAAAACTGTCAAGCAGTACACAGAGGTCACCCATTGGTTTTGGCCTCAAAGAGTGGGATCTCTTGAAGAGAGGGCTTTCGGGTCATAGGTGGATTCAGAGGTTTCCTGGTTTGCAATCGTTGGGGGAAGAGAGGCTTTGTCTAAAAACTGGGGGGTCAGTAGACAAGAATGTTAATTGGCCCATGGGTGTGACTCCCTCCATGTCCTCTAGAAAGAAATTTAGAACAAAGAGCGGTGGCCAGTGTTCAGTCTTCCTGTCCCATCACTCGAGGTTTACATGCCAGTGGACTCATGCGGTGGGAATCCGGGTTTCTGAAGAACAGCTCAGGGATGTATGTTACGACGTTATCTTTAGTTTCAATGGGAAAATCACACACCTCAGACTGGGCTTCCGTTGTAAGCTACTATTCTCTTCTTACTTATTAAGTTACTTATTTCTCAGGGGTAGCTAGGTGCCTGGAGTAGACCCTTGAAGGAACTTGGAATTTCCCCCTATTTCTGTGCTCAAAAGGGAGTCCCTGCTGCACCTCACAATCAGTGTGCCACGGCTGATATAGAGCTCTTTCCATTCTGGCTATGACTCTGTGAGTACGCTTCCAGTGACATTTCTGCTTCCTCTCTTCACCCTCCTCGGCTGGCTACCAAGTGCTGCTCAAGAAAGTTTCAGGATTGTGCCGATGAACTTGACTCAATTATGTCTTTGTGCTCTCTGACCTCAGCCCGTCCCACCCCCCACCCCTTGTGTTCTCTTTTCAGTCTTACAGGGCCATTTCAGACCTTGTCACTCACCTTGAGTCCTTCCTACACTCTGGCTTCCCTTTCCACTTTGAGAACACAGAGCTCGCCTTGTTCTGAAGCCATCAATGCCTGTTAGTTCACATGATCACCCTTGCCTGACCTACATGGATTGCCTCAATCTTCTTTTCGCATAGGGGAAATTTGATTTGAGCAGACACCCAGCCCTGGCTCCTCAGTGCTCTGCAGTGATTGGATAAGAGGTGATCACATGTCCCAAGGGCTGGTCAACCAGAGTAAGTCAAATCCCTGCCCTTTGGTGATTGGTCCAAGGGTGAGTTTAAGACCCAGATAGGGGCAATCCAGGTCAATGCCAAGGCTTGGGCATGACCTCCAGAGAAACCTCCCTTCTGACCCTAAGAGGATGAGTCCCGTTGTTGCCAGGGTCTGAGCAGTGGCACCGGTGAACTGAAGCCAATGAAACAGAGAGAGGGGGGAAAAACAAGATCCAATGGCATTGTTTGAACTCCTCGATACATCCCTGCCTGAAGCTGGCTGTGCCCCTGACTTTCCATGGCATGAACTGGGTTTGTTCCAGTCCCTCTGAGGATGATTTTCTGTCACCTGTTGCTGGGAAGTCCTGACGAATTCAGTGCCCTGTCCTGAGCAGTCTTTCGTCAGGCTGCACCCAGACCTTGTCCTTGCACCCTTCACGCCTCCCACCCTACAGGGAAAGGTGAAGCCATCAAGCCCAGAGACCCCTGCTTCTCCCTTCTGACTTCTTGTCGGCTGCCCTCCCACCATGGTTGCAGCATCATCAAAGGCATCCTCCCTCCTATCCAAGGGAGACCAGCCATCTCTGCCCTGGTCCGCCGCCCTTCTCCTGGACTCAGCTGTGTCACTGATGCCCTCTTCCGTTGGAAAGTTCCAGTCTCTCCTGCCCCCACGGTTCTTGATCTCCCCACCCTGTGAACGTATACCTGCCTCTCACCAGAGATAGAAGAAAGAAAGGGTGGGAGGGCCAGGCATGGTGGCTTACGCCTGTCATCCAGCACTTTGGGAGGCCGAGGCAGGAGGATTGCTTGAGCCCAGGAGCTCGAAACCGGCCTGGGCAACATAGCAAGAGGTGTGGTGGTGAGTACCTGTAGTCCCAGCTACTCAGGAAGCTGAGGTGGGAGGATTGCCTGAGCCCAGAAAGTCGAGGCTGCGGTGAGCTATGATGGTGCCACTGTACTCCAGCCTGGGTGACAGAGTAAGACCCCAACTCAAAAATAAGTAAATAAATAAAAATAAGCAGGAGATGGGAGAAAGGACGGAGAAAAACAATGTTCGTTCTTCTGGAAACTCGGTCTATCACCCTTTCTCTCCTTTGCTTCAAGATGCACTCTGTTTTCCCACTTCTCAGCCCGAAGCAGTTAGGACGCCGCCCTCCATTCCCGACTCAGCAGTGACCTACTTTCTGGCCTCTGTCCCAGCTGGCTCTGCTGATGTCTGCCCCTCCACAAGGCCTGACAAACACTTCCTCATCAATCTGCTCCCTCCAGGGGTCTTTCCTCCGCTTCTCATCCCTGCAGCCAAAGACACGCAGACTTTTGTGGGTTACACAACCTGTCGGACATCTGACAAAGTTTGCTTTCCCAAAACACGCTATCTGCTTGGTCCTGGTCGGTGACAGACGGTACCATGTACTTCAGCTGGGTTAAGCAGAAGGGCTTTCCTGAGAGAACAGTCCACATCATGGCCAGGCGGGCAAAGCTTTGAGGAACTTGACACCGTACGACAGAACCGGTAAGCCTCTGCCCAGGGAGAAAGTGTGCACATCCAAAGCCGCCATCCAGCCACCAGCACCGAAATGATCCTCGTCCACCAGGGTCTATGGACGCCTGTCTCTGCTGTCTTCTCGTCCCGCTGTAACTCCTTCCAGACCAAACCCCGCCCTAGGGTCGTCGTCTTCAGATGGCCCGATTCCCAATGAAGGTCTGTCACGCACTCATCTTACAAATAGCGCCTCAGAGTCCGGCTTCAGAGGGGTGTGAGAATGTCATTTCCACCTTCCCAATCTGTGCATGCTAGAAAGGGCTGGGACAGGGGTCACCCTTCACCATATGCATGCATACACAACATTCAGAGGCTGAAGCTTAAGAATTGTAGGCCGGGAGCTGTGGCTCAGGCCTGTAATCCCAGTACTTTGGGAGACCGAGGCAGGAGGACCGCTTGAGCCCAGGAGTTCAAGACTAGCCTGGGCAACATCGCAAGACCTTGTCTCTACAAAATAGGAAAAATAGATAAATAATTTTAAGTGTTACCATAAACAAGTTACTTGGAACGTTACTTGAAAACAAGTACTTTTAGTGAGGACTTTCCTTGGGGGGCAGGGGAGGTGTTACAAGTGTTGGAAATCACAATTCAAATCACTCTGTCCTGCAGCAGGGTTGGTTCAGACAGTCAGAAAGCCCAAGGACGGACGGAGCTGGTCTTCCGTCCAAGTACTAGCCAGGCCCAACCCTGCTTAGGTTCCGAGATCAGATGGCATTGGCACAAGAGTGAGATGGCAGCCACTGGGCCCTGCTAGGGGAGGGAGGGAGGACAGTGGGAGGGGGTATGTGACAACACACTGGATACCTAGTCCACTACCAGGGGGAGGGACAGCCACCCAGAAGACCAAACTAAACCTGCTTGCAGCCTATGCATGAGTAAATCCTCGTTTGTACTTCACAACTCTATAATAAATAAACTTTTAAAAAAAAGAAAGCCGGGCTCGGTGGCTCAGCCTGTAATCC
>NW_007247328.1:87165-90416 GCF_000164805.1 Carlito syrichta
AGACTCCAACTCAAGAAAAAAAAAAAAAGAAGAACAGGCTGACCTTGTCACAGCCATGACCAAGGAGCGAGGACATCTGGGATTCACCCTCCAAGGCATCCCTCCCCCGACTCTGCTTCTCTTTAGAAGGACCTCCCTGCAGTGGCTAGGTGGCTAAGGACCATTCCCAGTTTATGTTCCCACTGGTACAGTAACCCTCACAGACCACGAGCCCCTCTCCCCCACAAATACTTGCAACAAAAATCTAGAAGGAAGTCTCACCGGACCAAGGCCCAGGTGCCACCCCTCCTTGAATCGGCCACGTGGCTAGTGGATGGCAGTGCTCCGAGGACCCGTGTCTGCATCACGCTCCAGTCCCGGGTCCAGCATGGGAGTCGTCTCTGCAAGAACGTGTTGGACAGAGAGGTGGGAGTGCAGGTGAGAGGAGGGAAACTCAACACTGGGCAGGCCAACCCAAGATGGTCCATCACTCCAGGGCTCTGTCTCCTGCCTCAGTCTCCACACACCCACCTGGCTCATCCCAACTAGCTGTATGATCTCACCTGCTGCCTACACTCATCTTTGAGTTACCTGGGCAAGTCTCACGTTGATTATTTTCTTTCTTTCTTTTTTTTTTTTTTTTGAGTTGGAGTCTCACTCTTGTTGCCCAGGCTGGAGTACAGCGGCACGCTCACGGCCATCACAGCCTCTAGCTGCTGGACCCAGGCGATCCTTCTGTCTCAGCCTTCCAAGTAGCTGGAACTACAGATGCATGCCACCACATCCAGCTAGTTTTTTTTTGTGATTTGTTGTAGAGACAAGGTCTCACCAAGTGGCCCAAGCTGGTCTCAAACCCGTGGGCTCAGGCAATCCTCTCACCTCGGCCTCCCAAAGTGCTGGGATTACAGGCTGAACCACCACACCCGGCCACGTTGATGGTTTTCATTCCGTGAAACAGAAAGACAAGGTCACCAGAAGACGTGATCTAGCTGAAAGAAAATTTTTGGAAGGAGAGAGGGACACTGTCTTCTAAAGTCCTCATCCAAGACGATAAATGACATTCTGAAACGACTCACATTGTTCCTGGTCTTCTGCTGGAAATGGACTCATTCACGGTGGGACAATCAGGTCCATTTTGTCAAAATGATGGACACAGACGTTTTTGCCCACCAAGGATTTTTAAAATATATACATATATATTAGTTATAGACATATTATATATGGCATATGTTAATTATTATAGCATCATAAATTCCAAAATGGCCTTGATGGATGGACTAGGTGCTGGCATCGATGCATAGCTTCCCAAGGGGAAGACTTTGAAGGTGACCGTAGTGATATTCAGCAACGAGAGATGGAGCATTTTTCTAGGATGAGTTCGCGAACCTAATGGTCGGACCTCATATGTGTGCATATATATTATATCATTGTTTTCCCAAGAACAGAACTGTGGCCCTTGGAATCTCCCACTGAGATGACAGTCATTTCTTCATCCCATGTGAGGAAGGCTCCATGGTCACATGGAATCCTAGCTCTGTTTGCACCAAGCGAGCATGATTTTGAGCAATCCTGCTGGCACTGTATTTTCTCCTCCCTCAGTATAGTTTAGCCCTGGGAAAGAGAGCTGGGTGAGTGACTATCTCAAAAACCAGTTTATTAACACATGTTCCTAGGGTGGAGGAAAAGACAGATCAGGACCTGGTATCCTGGAACATTCCTACACACTGTCTCCCCCAGACCAGGGTTGTCTATCTTTAAAGGACATTTTTATCTCAGGGTCCTGAAACTATCACAACCCAAAATGCGCCCAGTGAGTGAATTTTCCTTCCAACGTTTGCTTTTCTTTCAACATTTCCTAGTCTAATTCATCGTCATCTATCCTTTCTCCAACTTAGAAACTTAGGGGTCATCTGTCTCTCTGTCTCTGTCTCTCTCCCTGTCTCTCTTCTCTCTCTTCCTTCATGCCTAATTGATTACCAAATAGCGTCTTCTAAATCTTTCTCAAATCTGTATCTTCACCACCTCCTCTGTACCTGCCTTAGTTAATAAGACCTTTTGGGGAATTATGGACACGTCACTCAGAGGTATAGGAAAGCTTGGAAGCAGGTCCCCCATCTGCAGTCTGGCCCTCTTTACCCATCACTGGAAAAGAACCAGAGAAGAACCTGACTTTAGACCTGTTCCCTCACCATGGCATCTTGAGTAAAATCACTTCTCTTCCCTGGACTTGAGTTGGCATCATAAACGAGTTGGAGGGCCTAATTTCTAAGACCCTTTCCAGTTCAGAACTCCTGGCATTCTTGTTCCAACAATTCTGCCCCGCCCTGCCCCCTCATGGGATTCTTGTGAAAATCAAGACATCGCACGTGAGCATGTGTTTGAAACCTCTGACGTATTGGGTTTGAAATCTCCAGGCATGGGGCTAATTACTCTCAATTCATCACTGTCACCTACGACTGGCACTGAGGGTACGACAATCACTAACACGTACTGAGCACTTATACTGTGTGCCCAGTATTATTTAATTAACTCACATCAAAAGGGAAGTCCGTGGTCACTAACTATACCTCTTAGGACGTTACCAGTGATTGGAAAAGTCGCATTTGCTGCACCAGGTCCCCAGGCGAGCAGAGGCAGGAAGGGTGGGCAGATCCCCAAACACCCAACAGCACTGCAGACCATCGGTGACACACGAGGAGGATAGCTCCTTCTGGCATGTGGCCTTCAGAAACCAGGTCCCTAGGAGGCAAACCCACATGAAAACACACACACACACACACACACACACACACACACACACACACACACACACACACACACACGGCTCGGGCCCTGTCCGAGGTCCTGCCTGCCATGGCTTGGGAAGCCACCAAGCCCCAGTCTCTCAGCGTTACCCCCTCTCGTGTGGTCATTTGGGCTGTCCCTCCTCTGCCCACAGCTGCTGTGTCCTGGTGTTCACGTTCACCCACACTCAGTGACACACCCACTGGCAGCCATGACAGCAAGTGTGGGACCGAAAAAGGAGAGAAAAAGGGCCCATCTGGATTCTGGGAAATCTCCACTCCTTCTTAGAAAAGACATGACTCTCCTCCCCTTGATTTTACTGTCCATCTCCTTTTATTTAAAAAAAAAAAAACCCAGTCGGGCTCAGTGGCTCAGCCTGTAATCCTGCGCCTTTGGGAGGCTGAGGTGAGTGGATGGCCTGAGCCCGCGGGTTCGAGACCCACCTGGGCAGCGAGACCTCATCTCTACAATAAATCAAAAAATCAGCC
>NW_007247328.1:90698-113162 GCF_000164805.1 Carlito syrichta
TCTGGGCGACAGAGTGAGACTCCAACTCAAAAAAATAAATAAATAAAATAAAAAATAAATTGAAAAAAGCCCTATATTTTAACCCACTCACTCCCACCCAGTGAGAAGTTTATTTGTGAACTCTGTTCCTGCTTTTCCATTTTATGGCCAAAGAATTAAGCCCTGCCCTGTTTGACCCCCCACTTAGAGTTTGTATATTGGCTTCACAGCACCAGACAGGAAAGAGTTCCATTTTGGGGGCAGAGTTGACTTTGCTAGTAACACTCTGACTTCAAGTTTACTTAGGGACCGAGCGTGGTGGCTCACACCTGTCATTCCAGCCCTTTGGGAGGCTGAGGCGGAGGGATTGCTTGAGCCCAGGAGTTCTAGACCAGCCTGGGAAACATAGCAAGACCTCATATCTACAAGAAATAAAAAATTAGCCAGGCATGGTGGGGGCACACCTGTAGTCCCAGTTACTTGGAAGGCTGATGTAGACTGATTACCTTAGCCCAGGAGGTCGAGGCTGCAGTGAGGCGTGATCATGCCACTGCACTCCAGCCTGGATGACAGAGATTGACTCCAAGTCAAAAACCAAACAAAAACCACCTTAATCAGGAAATCTCAGACTCAGGAAAAATCCGTCTTCTCCTGTCTCAGACTGGGTTCCCGGGGGGACAGGTTGAGGTGGGCCACCTGTGCTGGTGCTCCCAGGACCACCTTTAAGGAAGGGAAGATGGGAGAAGGCAAGACTGAGCAAAGATGTGGCCTTGGGGGTGGGGTCTGCCCTCAGCTGAGTCCACCGTGGGCCATGGAACCGCAGCCTTCCTCGAGTCTGACCCGCCCTCACCCGGGAGCAGGGTTTCTGCCTTCCTCTCCAGGGACGGGGTGGGAGGAAGCAGTTTGCAGGCACCTGCAGAGGGTGACTAGTCAACACAGGCAGCTCTTCAGAGGCCTGTGGAGTGTTAGAGGCCAAGGAGAGCTTTCCTTCTCCCCACCCTCCGAAGGGTCGCTGGAAAGTCCACTCACAGGAGGATTAACCAGAGAGGAGGCACGCACAAGGAGTCACGTGCACACGGGAGAGGACCCAGGAGACACACTTTGATGCCCTGTCGAGATTATCGAAAGCATGGAGGCTTAGGGAGGGGAAACAAAGCAGGCCTGGCAGCAAACGGGTCTTGCATGGATGAAATCTCGCAGGTAACAGCCCTTGGAGAGAGCAGTTGGTAGGTGTTTCCTTCAGGCCTTTGTCTTTACTTAGATGATCATATATTTATATATTTACATTATATTTGTTTGTATATTTATGTATATTTTTATTTATATCTGTTTATTTTTTATTTCTTTTTAAAAAATTTTTTAGTCGGTGTCTCACTCTCTTGCCCAGGCTGGAGTGCAGTGACGTGCTCACAGTCACTGCAGCCTCGACCTACTGGGCTCCGGCGATCCTTCCGCCTCAGCCTTCCAAGTAGCTGGAACTATAGGTGCATGCCACCACGCCTGGCTAATTTTTCTTGATTTATTGTAGAGATGAGTTCTCACCATGTTGCCCAGGCTGGTCTTGAATCCCTGGGCTCAGGCAGTCCTCTCACCTCCGCCTTCTGATGTGCTAGGATTACAGGCATGAGCCACCACACTCGGCACAACTCCAGATTTGAATAGGTTGTTTTTGTTTTGTGAACTGCTACCGTTTTAAATTTCCATTTTTTTTTCAGAGTCTCACTCTGTCTCCAAGGTTAGAGTGCAGTGACACACTCCCAGTCACCACAGCCTCAGTCTCCTGGGCTCAGGTGATCCTTCCATCTCAGCCTTCCAAATAGCTGGAACTACAGGTGTGCGCCACCATGCCCAGCAACTTTTTTGATTTATTGTAGAGATGAGGTCTTACCGTGTTGCCCAGGCTGGTCTTGAACTCATGGGCTCGGGCAATCTTCTCATCTCAGCCTCCCAAAGTGCTGGATGACAGGCGTGAGCCACAGACCTGGTCTTTTATTTTATTTCTCTTTTTTTAAGATTAGAAAATATAGTTTATTTAAAAGTAAATTAGAGAGAGCGAGAGAGAGAGAGAGAGAGAGAGAGAGAGAAGATTCACCTCCCCAAGGTAGGGAAGGGGGCCAAACCTTAAGAAAACATGGCAGCCGGGCTCGGTGGCTCAGCCTGTAATCCCGCGCCTTTGGGAGACTGAGGTGAGTGGATTGCCTGAGCCCGCAGGTTCGAAACCTACCTGGGCAGCGAGACCTCATCTCTGCAATAAATCAAAAAATCAGCCGGGCGTGGTAGCGCATGCCTGTAATTCCGGCTACTCGGAAGGCTGAGGCGGAAGGATCGCCGGAGCCCAGCAGGTCAAGGCTGCGGTGGCTGGGAGCGGCCACTGCACTCCAGTCTGGGCGACAGAGTGAGACTCCAACTCAAAAAAAGAAAAGAAAACATGGCCTGGCCTTAGCTCAAAGAGCACATGGCCACACCATAGCTTACCAAGGCAATGGCCGATTTTATTTCTTAATCGACACTTCATACTTGTACCCAATCCTGGGGTTCATAGAGATGTTATTGATATATACAGTGTATACTGATCAGACCGGGGTAATTAGAAGCTCTGTCATTTCCACACTTACCGTTTCTTCGTGTTGGTGACATGCAATAGCCTCCGTCCAGCTATTTGAAATGACACAGTCTACAGTTGTTAGCTAGAGGCCACCCATAGGTCTGTAGAAATCTAGAAGTTTCCTCCATTCCAGCTGTCATCTTGTGTCCTCTAACAAATCTCTCTCTCTCTCCACCCCCTTCCCTCGACTCCTCCCCACATCTGGAATCCTCTGTTCTGCTTTTTGCTTCGATGAGATTAACTTTTTTTAGCTTCCCCATGTGAATGAGAACGTGCAGTGTTTAACTGTCAGGCTCTCCGTTAATCTTTCTTAACCCAGGGGAGGCAGGGCCTCAGAGAAAGCCCGGCTCATCCCTACAGATTGCCTACAGATGCGACTCCCCCCACGCAAGACCACAGCCCCGTTGCCCTCTGAACAGCCATCTCCAAATAGGTCAAAGAAGGATCTCTGGGGCAAAATATCTTGGCTTCCCTCAAGTCATTATTTTTTATTTTTATCAATGTGGGGTACAATTCAGGGTCAGGTATACAAATGGTCATTATGCAGGCACCCTTGTTGATGAGGTGTGCCCCTCCCCCCAGCAGTTTCCCACTGTTGCCAATCCCTTTCTTATAGTATTATGGGGAAGCCCGGGAAGCCTCCCTGGAGGCAGGGGCAGGCTCCTTCAGCACCGGCTGCAGTTTTCCTCTGTCACTTTGTTCCATCTGCCGTGATGGTTTTCTAGCGCATTGATTAGGTAGCCAGGGTGGCTCCAAACTTCCCACTAGGGGACACCGGGAGGGGACTGTTGTCTAGGCAGGTGGAGAGGTGGGGTTTTAGGGCAATGGGGAAACAAAGGACACTGCTAGCAGGTGGGGCCCAGAGAAAGAACCCCTGATGGTCAGTGTGTATAGAAGGATGCTCAGTCTCCCACCTCGTGGCTGACTGGGGCAGAGAACACAAGCCCAGCTCACTTGTCTCAGGAGGAATGGGCTTTCTGGTGAAATATACCAGGGAGGATCCCCCCAAAAAAAAACCAGAATTATTTTTTGCGGGGCGGGTCCCTGGGAGTCCAGGTTTACTCCACTGGTGAGTGTTCTAGGAACGCATTGGCATCCATGGACCAACTAGTGTGGTGGTGAGAGGCTGCATTTGACTTCAGTGAACTTTTTTTGGAGATTCTTTCAACGTGTTTGCCCATTTCATGATGGGGGATTTATGAGCACACCTGTCCACTTGATGCTGAGTGTTTGGCAGTTTTTGAGCAAAATAGCATGACTTCCGTGCCCCACCCTCCCTATTCATCTGGTCTTGCCCCAAGCGACTTTTTGTTGTTTCCCTGGATGAAGAAAGTTCTCAGAGGGTACTGTTTTGCTGATGTGGATGAGGTGAAACAAAAAATGGCAGAAGCACTAGAAGGCATCAGAATTGACAAATCCCAAAACTGTCTTGAGCAGCGGAAAAAGCGTCTCAATAGGTGTGTTGCATCCAACGGAGAGGACTTTGAAGGTGACTGAGGTTTAAACATGCAAGAATAAGTACACAATATTTAATCAATAAATCCTGGGGTTTTTTGAGTCCCCCAAGACTGTGCTCCAGAGCACCCCCAAGACCACATTTTTTGCTGAACTGGATTGCCAGCTGACATGGTTCGAATGTTCATCTCCTCCAAACTCATGCTGACACTGAACCTCCTCTGTGGCACTACTGAGAAGTGATGAACAGAACCCTGGGGAATGCATTAGTTCACTCATGGAATGATAGGCTGAAGTCCTCACAAGAGTGGGACAGGCCGCTTTATAAGAACAGGAAGAGGCTGGAGCACGTGAGCAGATTCAGTTCCTCCCTGTGAAGCCCTGTGCCCCCTTGGGACTCTTCAGAAAGACCTACATGTCAGAAGGTTGTCACCAGACGTACCCCTTTGGCCCTGGACTTCTTAGCCTCCATGACCATAAGAAATAAATTCCTTTTCTTTATCAATGACCCAGTTTCAGGTATTCTGTTCTAGGCAACAGAAAATGGGCTAAGATACCCTCCATTTGAAGGACTGCCTTTAAACACAAATCATCACTTGCCACATCAGAAACAACACAACTGTACAGCGTTCTGGTTTTTTTAAAAAAATAGAAAAGGCTGAGGTGAGTGGATGGCCAGAGCCCGCGGGATCGAGACCCGCCTGGGCAGCGAGACCTCATCTCTACAATAAATCAAAAAATCAGCCGGGCGTGGTAGCGCATGCCTGTAATTCCGGCTACTCGGAAGGCTGAGGCGGAAGGATCGCCGGAGCCCAGCAGGTCGAGGCTGCGGTGGCCGGGAGCGGCCACTGCACTCCAGTCTGGGCGACAGAGTGAGACTCCAACTCAAAAAATAAATAAAATAGAAAAGGCATTAAAGCTGTGTTTTGACCTTTGTTTGGTGTTACATTTTGCACTAGAATCCATTGAGATTTATTATATTGGTACTATTGCTATTGTGATTTGATAGCTATTGGGGGCTGGGTGCGGTGACTCACACCGATAATTCCAACACTTTGGGAGGCCAAGGCAAGAGGATTGCTTGAGCCCAGGAGTTTGAGACCAGTCTGGGCAACATAGCAAGATCTCATCTCTACAAAAATTAAAAACTTAGCTGGGCACAGTGGTGTATGCCTGTAGTCCCAGCAACTTGAGAGGTTGAGGCAGAAGGATCATCTGAGCCCAGGTGGAGGCTTTCGTGAGCTGTGATCGTGTCACTGCATTTCAGCCTGGGTGACAGAATGAGACCCAGCTCAAAAAAAAAAAAAAAAAGAGAGAGAGAGAGACAGCTATGGGGGGAGGGAAATACTGCTTCCTAAAGTAATTTTTCCTGAGGTAAGACAGGGAGAAGAGCCGAACTTACTGACCACAGCCTGGAGCTTCCAACGATAAGAGTGAGGCTCGCAGAAGTCTGGAGATGGTCCTCCCTTCTCCTGGGGCCCTCAGGGAAAATGACAGTATGTACACAGCTTTGTGGGGACCCAAGGACAACCATATGGGGCATCCTAGACAGCGCTACATTTTCTTCAGATGACATCCTCATGATGTCAAGAAAAAATGAGATCCAAGGAATGAAGAGACGTGTGGAATACTGACTTTCTGTAGGACTGGCCGACAGCATCTCTTCGAAAGCTTTGCTGAGAAATGCAAGCCAGCTGTTCTGGGTGGTGTCTGCCTCTCCTCTCGGGTCTTGAGCCCTGAGGGGCTCCCTGCTTCTTTTCTAACTCTCCATAGATGCCATCCAGGAGAAGAGGCATTCACACAAACGGGTGATAAAAAATTGAAAGCCATTTTGCAAACCTTTCAAACATTTACAACACTTGAAACGCGGTTTAAAGTGCCCGGCGGCTCTTCCTTTTCCCTCCTGAGGAAAGTTCTCGTACTAAGGACACATGGATGGTGATTCCAGTGGGATGTTTTGGCACCAGAGATTGGACTGCGAGAGAGCTCACCTTCACTTATGTCGCGTGTATTGGAGCAGTGGCACGAGGTCGGTGACTCCACGCACAGTGCTCATCAGCCAGACACAGACGAACCTGCCAGATGGGAAGGCGGAGAGGGGGGGCCTGGCCTGACCCACACCCAGCTCCAGGCAGACTGTCTCCTTGGACATTTCTGACTCAAACTCTGCCCGTTGCCCCACCCCTTGGGCGGCAGTCACTGAAGTCCCCTCCAGGTACTGAGTCACCTTGCTGGCCTTTCCTGGCGCTGCAGAGGGTCCCCGTATTTCTCACCCATGCTCAGGCCTGTGGGTATTGTGGGTTGGTGCTGGGTCCCCTGCTTCCTGCCCAAGCCAGCCTCTGAGGCACGCCAAGCAAATCAGTGCCAGGCCCAGCCAGGCCGCCCCGAGGCCTGAGGACTCCAGGTCGTCCTTGAAGCCCCCCGCTCTGAGCTCATCCAGATAAAGCTTATCGTAAGCAGAGAGTGGGAAAATAACTCTTCAGAGGGATGAAACCTCACCCAATACCTGGGAAGCAAGTGTGGCTGGCAGAACATTGGGCATGAAAGCTCGGAGGACATACCACCCATTTTTCTTTCTTTCTTTCAGGATAACATGATGAAAACAAATGCGTGAAATGGTTTATATGGAGCTGATAAAATCAAGCCTTTCTTTTTGCTCTTCCCCTGCAATCCATCAATGCAATCAATGCTCGCCACTCAGGTGGGCACAGATTCCACAGGACTAGGGGGAAAACGGTCCCCAGAAAGACTGTCCTCATTTCAGATGCCAGTCACCTGTTCAGGGGTCCCCGGGCCAGCTGCACTTTGGACCAACGGCTACAAATAGGGGGCTCCTGTGAAACCTCCATGTTTGATGATTTGCTAGAATGACCTAGAGAACTCAGGAGGGGCTAGTCTTACTAGGACGACTATTATAGAAGTTGCAACTCAGGACCAGCTGAATGAAGAGACACAGAGGCAGCGTCTGAGAGGACCCTAAACACAGAGCTTCCTGCTCTCTGTCCTTGGAATCAGGGCATGTCACTCCTCAGCACATCGGCATGATCACCAACCCAGAAGCTCACCCAAGAGCCCTCAGTGACCAGAGTGTCTACTGGGGTTCCATTACACAGGTGTGAGTGACTCAATCATTGACCAGGTGGTTAAACGCAGTCTTCCTCTTCCCTTCCCTGGAAGTTCAGTTGGGAGGTCGAAGCTCAAAGCCCCAACCCTATCACATGGTTGGTCTTTCTGGTGTGATCCGTCCCAATTTTAAGTCATATCTCTCTCTCTCTCTCTCTCTCTCTGTGTGTCTCTCTCTTTTATTTGTTTTGAGTTGGAGTCTCATCCTCTTGCCCAGGCTGGAGTGCAGTGGTACAATCACAGTTCACCACAGTCTTGAACTCCTAGATTCAGGTGATCCTTCTGCTTCAGCCTCCCAAGTAGCTGGGACTACAGGTATGTGTCACCATGCCTGGCTAATTTTTTGATTTTTTGTAGAGACGGGTTCTCATTATGCCCAGTCTGGTCTCAAAGTCCTGGGCTCAAGCAATTCTCCTGCCTCGGCCTCCCAAAGTGCTGGGATTACAGGCATGAGCCACCATGCCTGGCTGTAAATTATCTCATTAGAATAAACTCAGATTTGGTCCAGGGGTCCCCCATGAATAACAAAGACAATTCTATCACCCAGGAATTTCCAAGGATTTATAAGTTATCTTCCAGGAAGCAGGAACAAAGATCAGACACCTTCTTTTACTACCACAATCTCTGATAACACTAGCTCACCACTGCGTGAACCTCATAACAAGTCTCCCAGAAAAAGAAAGTATTGCATGGATTTCTTCCCAAGAGAAAATAAATGAATTGTTGGGAAGATAATTTGAGGCTAAAGGTCAGTATGAAGAAAGGCTATTAAGAGAACAAAAAATAAAGATAGCAAGGAGAAGAAAAGATTAAAAACAAGAATTGGAAAAGAAATAATCAATTATATATTTTTTGGTCTTGGGTTGTTTTTTTTTTAGAGACAAAATCTTGCGCTGTCATGCAGGCTGGAGTGCAGTAGGGTGATCATAGCTTATGGCAGCCTCAAACTACTGGGTTCAAGCAAACCTCCCACCTCAGCCTCCTGAGTAGCTGGGACTACAGGCATGTGCCACCACACCTGGCTAATTTTTAAATTTTTTGTAGAGATAGGGTCTCCCTATGTCACTTAGGCTAGTCTTGAACTCTCGCCCCTTTAATTGCAATTTAAAGACCTACAGGTTGAGGGATATTGGTATGCTTGAGCCAAAAACATAGGGCTTAGAAGAGAAGAAGCCCTCCTGACACCCACCGGGCAGTCACATGCTGTTGGGTGTCGTCACATCAGGCCTGGTGCATTTTTGCAAGGCTGAGGAAACAAGATGTGACTCGAGTCTTCTGAAATGCAGTTCCACAGGCAACAGAAAGAGTTCGAAGCTTGTTAAGAAACACATTACCATCTGGAAAGATGCACAAGACAGATCTGGGAGAAACTGATGTCTTCTGGGCGTCAGTGAGGTGCTAGAAGCTGAGAGAGAAAGACGGGACGACAGTCCCTGTGTTCCTGCCTGCCAACTTGGGAGACCTGCTTAATGAAGAAGGGTAGGAGGTGGAGAAGTCAAGCACGCAGGCCTTCAAGGTCTTCAAAATAAGACACTGGTGAAATAACCCTGAGTCCAAAGGAGTATTTCTTTAATGTTCATTTCATGAAAAGTATGTGATTCTATTAAAAAAGGGAAAACACATTTCCTAAACTGTGAGACCTTGATTGTGTCTCCTTGATACATTCTTCATTAATTTTTTTTTTTTTGAGGCAGAGTCTTACTCTGTTACCCAAGCTAGAGCGCAATGGCATTATCACAACTCACTGCAGCCTTGATCTCCTGGGTTCAGGCAATCCTCCCAACTCAGCCTCCTGAGTAGCTGGGACTACAGGCATGTGCCACCTCACTTAGCTAATTTTTAAATTTTTCTGTAGAGACGAAGTCTCACCATGTTGCCTAGGCTGATCTTAAACTTCTGGGCTCAAGTGATCCTCCCACTTTGGCCTCCCAAAGTGCTGGGATTATAGGCGTGCACCACCATGCCCAGCTTTTCACTAAAGATTAAATACTTCCAAATGCCTGGACATTTGGTATCTGTAGATAACTGTCTTTTTCACACAAAAAATTCACTTTTCTGATAAGTGAAGAGGAAAAATATTATTGTTAAAACCTTTAACAAATACATTGATATTTCATCCATTCTAAAGATGCACATTTTCACAATTTTATGTCTCAAACTGGATGTGCCTTTCACTCAATGGTGTCTTGCAACTGCAATTAGCAGCACTTTTTTTTCTTGTGAAGCACAAAAGGACACATCTATAACACCTTAGATTGAAGGAAATATGAGCAATTGCTTAAGGCAATGTTGCTGTACAAAATGTTTAAAGTGTAAAGAATTCACTGTCCTGAAGAGTTTGAGTGCGTCAGGAATGTGACAGGAATAGGTGTCCAGGTTCTGGAATTGTCAAAGGCCCTGAGAACTGCTTCCAGCAAGGGAACCCTCTGCTTTGAGATATCATAATCTCTTCCTTCAGTGTCTTACAGTGGTGAATTATATTTACAGGGATTTTCTTAGGGTGAACTATCTTTGCATTCCTGGACTATATCCAACTTGATCATGACTCACAGTTGGTTTTACAGACAACTACATTCGGGGTATCTAACGGCATATGTAGGAGGGTTGAATTCAGGATAGAGACGAGTCTGTGAATTTTCCTTTCTTGCTGACCTCAGACGATGCACTGAACAATGTTTTCTCTCTAAAGAGGTTGTGCTAGGTTGGAATTGCCTGATAGTTAGACATTTGCTGAAACGTTGGTTCTGCCATTTTGTTTTTCTGCTTTGTTTTGTTTTGTTTGGAGAGGGAGGGAGGGTTTAACTACCAATTCAATGTCTTAGGACTCTTTGTGTTATCTATTTCTTCTCAAGTCACTTTTGGAAATTTATATATTATATATATGTAATTTTGGAAGTTGTATGTTTTAAGTTTTAAAATTTATTGGTATAATATTTATAACATGTTTTTCTTTGTATTTTATCTCTGTTGCAACTGTAGCTATGCTCATGTCATTCTGAACCTTACTTATACCTTTTTTTCCTTAATAAACATTTTTAGATGTTTTTCAAAAGAGTTAATTTTCATCTTTGTTGATCCACAAAGGACATCTTTGTTTTAAGTTTACTAATTTCTGCACTTATACTACTTCTTACTTATATCTCTTGAGTTTTTTCTGTTTTTCTTTTCCTAACTTTTCACATTTGATTAAAATGTATTTTTAGCTCATTAATCTTCAGCTCTCTATCTTTTATAATCGAAGCATCTGAAGCCATGAAATTCCTTCTAAGTATGGACTTAATTATATTTCATGCCTTAATACATACTTTTTTTTTTTTAGTTGGAGTCTCACTCTGTGGCCTAGGCTGGAGTGCAGTGGCACGCTTATGGCCACCCCAGCATTGACCTGCTGGGCTCTGGTGATCCTTCTGCCTCAGCCTTCCAAGTAGCCAGGACAACAGGTGCACGCTACCACACCTGGCTAATTTTTGATTTATTGTAGAGATGAGGTCTCACCATGTTGCCCAGGCAGGTCTCACCATGTTGCCCCTGGGCTCAGGCAATCCTCTTGCCTCAGCATCGCAAAGTGCTGGGATTACAGGCTTAAGGCACCACACCTGGACCATAGTGTTTTCATAATTAGGCATCTAATTATTTGTTTTCTAATATGTATACTGATTTATTCTTTAACTTAGAGCCTCACTTTATTGCCCAAGCTGGTGCACAGTGGCACAATCATGGCTTACTGCAGCCTCGACCTCTTGGTTTCAGGTGATCCTCCCACCTCAGCCTCCTGAGAAGTTGGGACTACAGATGCATGTTGCCTGAGTTCTTGAAAGGTGCTTTTTTTAAAATGTTCAAATGTATGGAGTGATTCTAGTTATCTTTTTACTACTAATTTCTAGTGTAGTGGCATTTTGCTACCAGAACTTATTCTATGTAAAACTGATATTTTTGAAATGTGTCAAGACTTACTTCATGGACCAGGATGTAGCCAATTGTTATAAATGTTTTATTTGTACTTGAAAAGAATGTGATTCTCTCATTGTTTGGTCCAGGCTTGTAGAGTTCTGCTTTTATTTTATTTTATTTTTTTGAGTCGAAGTCTCACTTTGTCAACCTGCTGGGCTCAGGTGATCCTTCTGCCTCAGCCTTCCAAGTAGCTGAAACTACAGGCATGTACCACCACGCCCAGCTAATGCTTTGATTTATTGTAAAGATGAGATATTGCCAAGTTGCCCAGGCTGGTCTTGAACCCCTGGGCTCAGGCAATCCTCTCACCTCAGCCTCCCAAAGTGCTGGGATAACAGGCATGAGCCACCGTGTCCACCCTGGTCCAGGCTTGTATACGTGTCCAAATGTGTTACTCAAATTCTCTTTATCCTTGCTGTTTTTTGTGTCTGCCTGGCCTACTGGTTACCGACAAATGTCTCTAGAACAGTCCTCTCCCTGTGGTTGTGAATTTCTCCACCTTTCTGGTGGTTCTCAGTCTGTTATTGGACCATGGAAAGTTCCAGGCCTCCAGGTATCCATAGTCACATCTGGAGGTCCTGGCCTCCAGCCCTTAATAGCTCAACTATGCATTCAAAGAATAAAAATGAATTTTGTCTGGCACTTTTGAGTGCTCTGTTCAAGATTTATTTATTTATTATTATTTTTTTTTTGAGTTGGAGTCTCACTCTGTCACCCAGACTGGAGTGCAGTGGGCACTCCATCTAACCTTCTGTAATGCCAGAAATACTTGGGCTCTCTAAGCTTCATTTTTTCATTGGAAAATGGAAATCATAATATCTTAGGTTGAGGTTTCCTGGAAAATGACGCTGAGACAGAGATTTTCACACAGGAAGTTCACAGAAAGTGGAAGTGGCCTTGGCAGAGGGGGTAGTGGTTCATTCTCCCCTCTGCACCACAGCTAGCCCAGAGCCTTACGCATGAGGTACACTCAACAACAAGGCTTGAATCCTGGGGCCAGGTGTGGTGGCTCACGCCTGTGATCTCAACACTTTGAGAGGCCAAGATGGAAAGCTTCCCTGAGCCCAGGAGTTCAAGACCAGCCTGAGCAACATGGCGAGACTCGTCTCTACAATAAATTAAAAAATCAGCCAGGTGTGATGGCGTCGCCTATAGTCACAGATACTCAGGAGGCTGAGATGGGAGGGTCGCCTGAACCTAGGAGGTCAAGGCTGCAGTGAGCCATGATTGTGCCACTGCACTCCAGCCTGGGTGACAGAGTGAGACTCTGACTCAAAAAATAAAAATAAAGGCCTGAATCCATGTACCATCACAAGTGACTTTTTTTTTTTTTTTTGCTAGATGTAAAACAATAACAAGAATGTGACATCAGGCCAGGGACCCCCCGGGCACCTGGGAGGAGTTGCCTCTGAGCTGGCCAAGAGAACCAGAGTGCTCACGTCACTCGGACAACACAGCTGAAAAAGAGGCAGCATCTGGCCTGGTGAACAACATCAGGGGTTCTGAGTTACCTTCTCAAGGGCGGGCCGCTTTTATCCCGCACAGGTGGTTGCGAAGAGCTTAGGGGATGAGAGGAAACCGTCCTCTCAAATCATAGCCTGAAAGTCAGAAGGACAAAAATGGGTGAATCTCAGGTTGGGACGCCCAACCTGTTCCCTGATGAGCCCCAGAGACACACTGCTACCATCGCCCCAGAGAGGCAAGCAGAAAGAGTTCCAGTTACAGACTGTAGCACTGGACCAGTAAGCCCAGCCTGGATGCCTCCCACGGTGTCAGAATAGAGATAGTGCTTTTCTGACCAAGACTAGGTGGGATTGTCTTGACTTGTGACACTGTAGGATAAGAGTGGTGTAACCGTAAAGTCCCAGAATCCCACATCCCACCTGGGGCACTGGGATGCCCACTCGATGAGACACACTCGGGACCTGAAGCTGACCGAGGGGAAGATGTGTTACCAGGTCCCAGACCTTGCTCGATTGATGCATGAAAGAGCAGAAGGGGCAGGCTACAGTGGTTCACGCCTGTCATCCCAGCACTTTTCGAGGTTGAGGCAGGAGGATTGCTGGAGCCCAGGAGTTCGAGACCAGCCCGGGCAACATGGCGAGACCTTGTCTCTACAAAAAACACAAAAATTAGGTAGGAGCGGTGATGCACAGCTATAGTCCCAGCTACTCGGGAGGTTGAGGTGGAAGGATTACTTGAGCCCAGGAAGTCGAGTCTGCAGTGAGCCAGGACTGCGTCACTGCACTCCAGCCTGGGTGACAGAATGAGACCCTGTCTCAAAACAAAAGAAAAAAAAATAGCAGAAGAAATCGCCTTTTTGCTTAAATGATTTTTACCTCTCAAGCCATACAGTTACTTTTTTTTTTTTTTTTTTAGATTAAAGGTACCAAGGATTTATCTCTACAGCACTAAACCACCCGGCTACCTGCCTTCATCTATGGTTGTGCCGCCCCTGAGAATCCATCTCCTGGTGTCGGAAGCAGTGTTTCTGCTCTGATTTGCCTGTCATCATATGTAGCCATTGCTCTGTTAGCTGCCAACCTCCCAATCAACTCACCCACGACTCTCGATTCCTTCCACAAAGACGAGGCTCTCCTCCAACTCTCTCCAAAATCATGCGTAGTCTTTCAGAATAGTTTGCCTCAGAATAACACAAACTGAAGACCACCTCTATACCTACCTGTTTCCTTGTGTTTACATAAGCACACGTCATCTCTCCACAACTACAGTACAGAGAAGACCATATCATCTCTACCCTATATCAAAGCCAGCTCTCTGTCGAAGGTTTTAATCCCAACACATGAAGTTTTTTTATAAATGCCTTTTTAAAAAAAAACAAAAGGAGTGAAGTTAAGATATACAAAACAAAAAAAGCAAGACTATGGCTTGGACCCCTAAGTTTCTGAAAATGAGTATCGATCGAACTATCCCATAAAATAAATCTCACAGTCTGCATTGTATAGAGTAGACTTTTGTGACTTACAGAAGTTAAGGAATTGACCTCGGTTCACAGATCTGGTAAGTGTCCAAACCAGAATTCAAACCTAGATTCTGTTTGGTCCCCAAACTTGGGCTCTTCCGACTCCATCTTACTGCTTCAGAGACCTTAGTAAGTCTCTGAGTGTCTCTGAGCTTTGGTGGACTTCCCATCGCACTACATTGGTTCTACTAAAGTACATTTACGGTGACTAATAAGATCCCCCTTGGATAGTTTACTTTAATCATGTTCTACAGGTAAACATGAATTTGTCTCAGTCTTTAAAAGAAACGTAAGCAGTTCTGGCGTGAAGCCTTCAGGGAGGTATACTTCAGAATAACGTCTGCAGTCTCTCTTTTTTTTTTTTTGGTTAACAAAATGGCACGACCTCATTATTCTCCACATGGAGTTTCAAAGTACTATATAGGTTTGAAACGTTTAGACACAGGAAGTGAAAACATACTGACAAAAATGAAACAAACAAGACCCAGAAAACGACTTTTCAGAAAGATTCCAGCAGCCTTCACATCGCTGCTAATAGGCAGAGCGGATTAGTCAGCCTCACCAGGAATGGTGATTTTCTAAGTAAAGGACTCAGAAATCAGATCAGAGTCAGAAGAACGAACATGTTTTTCAAAAGGCAGCTGCCCAAACCAATTTTCACTTGTTTCCAAAGTGGGGAAAGAAATATGGTCCCCTCATTGGTCCTTCCACCAGACAATCACACATATCACATCATCACCGCCATCGGTACAATTTCTAAATGTTGAAATGACTAGAAATAAATGAATCCCAGAGAAATCACTTTAAATGCAAAGGGGTAACAAAATTTATTGACTGAATTAAAACACAACAGTTAAAATGGCAGTGTAGAATCTTCATTTTAAGATGTTTGAATGGAACAAGAAAAGTGCTATTAGTCCAAGTTTCTTACATTCATTAAAAGAGCGACTATCAAAAACAGCAGCATGCACAATGGTACATATGCACAGAATGGGATTATATCAACAAATATACAAAATACCCAAAATAAAATATTTACAGGTTTAAAAATATAAACATTGATTCATCTATCCCAATAAACCACTGGAGTGGAGAAAGGAGAAAAGACCCTATTGCTATTTAGAATCCTTTTTTAAAACAAGTTTTGAAAACATAGAGTTTGTTCTAGGAGACAATTTTTGATGTTTCTCAGGGGTCTAACATTCTATTATAAAAATAATATCTATAAACCTACTAACAATTTTCCTCCGGTGCACAAAAATAATACAGCCAAAAGCTTGTCCTCAAAGACATGCCTGACTTTCAGGAAAACTAATTATAGAAATGGAGTTTCTCATTTGGGTTTTCTTTGTTCCTATTTTTCAAACAACCTGCAATTCCCTATATTACGCTGAGATACTTTATATAAATAACTTGGGTAAGACCTGAAGTTCTCAATGAGCCTGCTAGGTAGCTGGTGTCAAAGAAAAATGACAGGAATTTATTTTGCCTATAATGTAACATTTTCCCTGATATTTTTGACAGATCTACCACTACCAGATTTTCCATGTTCAGTTAGACTTATCTTGGAAGCAGTGAAAATGTCAAATATTACTTTGATAGCTTTGTTAGAGTTTCTCCTCCTTTATTTAGAAATAAATGTGTAGTCAGGGACCAGTGGCTGTAATACAGATATTCGAAAATGTTCATTAATTCCGTCAGGCCGCCTAGGGCCATTTCATGACATGTTAGCAAATATTTTCTGTGTGTTGACTCCATGCCCCTATGCTACTGGACCAGATCTTTTTAGTATTTCTGCTTTAGTTTATTAAAAATGATCCAGGCTTCAGAGTGCCTGATAAAATTTAACAAGAAACCTAGGCTGTATTTTATTTAAAATGTCACAAAGAGCAGAAAGCTACTCTGCCCAATTATTGAATAATTTCCAAAAGTTAGTCCAGTTTACTAATACCTACCTCACATGGGTCTCGTGAACTATAAAGATAACAACGCAAAACAAAGCACAGAGCACTGTAAGAAACATACCGGGTATGCTAGTTGCTAGAATTAAATATGAGATACTCATACTCATGGTGACTGACTTATTAAAAGTGTGCAATGACCAAGAATTAATGAATCAAAAAGTGTAGGTCAGGATTCAATGGCTATAGACAGAACACAGAATGGACAAGGGAAAACTCAGCGAGCGGCCATTTAAACAAATGACAGAGCAAACGCATGTTGGCAAAGACATGGAGAAAGTGGAAACCTCGTGTACCGTCGGCAAGGATGCAGAATGGTATAACCACTGTGGAAGACAATATGAAGTTTCCTCGAAAAATGAAACAGCATTACCACGTGACCCACCGATCCTAATTCTGGATATTTACTGAAAAGAATTGAAATCAGGAGCTTGAAGAGATATTTTCACTCCCATGGTCACTGGAGTAGTGTTCACAATCATCAAGATGCAGAAACAACCTAAATGTCTGTCAAAGGATGAATGTGTGTTAAAAACATGGTATAGACATACAAATGGAATATGATTCAGCCCTGAAAAAAAGAAGACATGCAACAACATGGATACGCCTGGAGGACATTACACTCAGTAAAATAAGCCGGTCACAGAAAGAATACCATGTGACTCCACTTAGATGAGGGCTCTGAAGTCATTACTCGTGGATGCAGAGCATAGGGCAGTAGTGGCCGGGGGCTGGGGAGGAGGAAACAGCGACTTGCTATTCAGTGGGCATAAAGTTTAAGTCACCCATGATGAATAAGTTCCGGAGATCCGTTGTACAACATTGTGTCTACTGTATAGTTAACCATACTGTGCTGTGCACTTATAAAACTGTGTTAAGATGGTAGATCTCAAATTAAATATTCTTGCCACAATGTAAACACGCGCGCACGCACACACACACACGCCTAGACTGGGCATAAGGTAGGGGGAAAAAAATAAAACAAATGTGCTTGGAATGACTGAAATCCTATCAGGGAAGAAGCATTGCCATGGCAACGGAAGAGCTTTCCGTCTGAACTTTCCATGTTAATCCTGGGAGAAGAGGACACCACTTAAAGGGAAGACACTTGCTTGCCAACTGACTGTAACACAGTGGTAGATTCCCCGCGTGTTACTCTGAGCACCAGCATCTCAGACGCAAAGCTAATTTTCAGCTGCGGGGACACGGGTTAGCTCTTTCTATTGAGAGTGAGCTAGCTGGTAATCACATTAAGCAGTTCTTAGCTCTTGTATTCCTGAAGGTCACTAAAGAGTTTATATCCCCATCCCAGAGACTAGGGGGAAAAAGAAAAAGCGAGAGGCAGAGATGGAAAGGGATAAAAACCAACAAAAACCATGATTGAAAGATGTGATGCTAGGGAGAGACTGTCACCTACCCCATATGGCTCTTCAGAGGACTACGTAATTATTTGTAAAGCTCCCAGCACTGCCTGGAACATAGGACATATTCAACACATGCTAACCATTGCTATAATTACTGTTATCTTTTTAGAGGCATTTGTGTGGCTTAATCCATACCACCCTTCAATCTCACACTATTCTGCTTCACCCCACAAACTATAAGCAACGAATGCAAATACAAAAAATCATCATCATCATCATCAAAGTGTTTTTAATGCATCGTAAGAAAATCCAATTACAGCACAGCTAGGTGTGAGCTCCAAACTGAACGGGGTTTATTAAGTATCCGATACAGCAAATGCCCCATAAATAAGTGTTGCATCCAATCAGAGGAAGGACCAATCATGAACGATACCCAATTTCCGTTCTGGAGGCTTTGTGGCTATTTTAATCTTTCCTTTTGCAGTCTGAGAAGGAACTCCCTTCCATAATCCTGAGGCTATCATTCTGAATCACCTCTTAAAAACATTATCTGCAGTGAGATGACAACATTCCATATGGGTGGCCACTGCAGCAACACTGTCTCCTCTAAACCATTATCACAGTGCAAGGCTTTTGAGAAGCAGCCCGTGATGGCAAATCCTCAGGGCAGGACCAGGTCACACAACCAGGGCCGTTCTGAGGAGCAGCCACCGTTGCACACCCCATGACAACAACACAGCCCATGTCTTAGGATGTGCATACCCAAGATCCTGGCCTGCTGCAGGAACCCTTTGGTCTTCAACAATTTTATAAAACATTGTTGCATCACAAATTGAACATGTCTAATCTGAGTTGACACTAACAGACGCTGTGTGGTCCATGCCTTGTGCTGCCTGAGAAGGGGAGAGGGAAGCGGGTTAGCTGAGGTATCTGGGTTTCTTTTTCCTCTTATTTCCTCCAGATACTTTTAACTGCTGTCCTCCATGGTGAGAAGAGGTCATGGTGATGCTTTTTTTTTTTTAATGTTTAATAGCATAAGATTCTTGAATTAATTTCTTAACAACGAGAAGGGGAGCAAAGCATATGCAAATGTACTGGAACCTGTCTCAGTAGAAGCAAAACCCAGGGGGACCGTGTCCACATCTCTGAAATTTAGAAGAGAAATTGAGAATGACTATAAGCAGGGAACGCGTTCCACCATGTAGATGGGCTGGACACACTAATGTCACATGACACGTGCCGCCACCACCACCGCCCCGCCTGGTCACAGCAGGTCACAGCAACATGACAGGCCACAAGAGTCAGTTTCTCCATACAAAGCGACCGATAAAGAGTAAAAACAATCTGGCAAAGATGCAAATAAGGAAAACTCTTAGAAAGTTCTAAGAAATCAACACACGATGATCTAGTCTTTTCACCTTGATAATCATGTAAACAGCTATGGTGTCTGCATATTGGTTTGAATGCAAATACTTAAAAAAAAAAGACGACTTCTGAGATGAATAAATAAACCCTTTAAACTCAGTAGGTTATCACTGTTGTGGATGTTTAACTGTCTGTATTTCAATAGGCAGATAATTTGTGGAAAACGTTTCTAAAGGAAGTCCCTAATATTCTATGTTCTCTTGTTGTTATCAGGTAAAATAATACAAATCTATTTCCTCTCGTGATTATTTAAAATGCTGTAGTAAAACTTCTCCCAATCAGTGTTAACTAACAGAAGAATAAAAACTTGTATTAAAGCAGAGTGTTTCAAGCAACATTGTGTGTGCCATGTGGGTACCAAAGTCAGGCTGTCTTTGTGCTTAGCTATTAAACCCACTGATAAATTCTGGCCCAACAATTGATTTGGCCTTTTCCTCCCTAATTTGAGCAGCTCTTTGACCAAAGAAAATCAACTAACCAAGTACCTTAGAATCATGCATACCCAGGAAAGGTGTTATCAGACCCTAATCCCTTGAAAAGTCCGAAAATATGGGCCTGTGTAATCTTCCCAAGGTCATTTGATAGCACATGGATCAAAACTGGAATGTGAAGCTAGGAGAATTCTAAAAAACAACCTCCAGGAACACAAACGAAGGAAAGTAGCCCTTGGCACAAGAAAGTAATGATGATCTCTTTTCTACGCTTGAAGAAGGTTGACAATCTACTGCTCTCCTCCCACTCCGGTGACTTCCCGTCCAGTGACAGAGGCCATTTAATTCATTGCCTGAATCCTTCATTTGATGGATGAGGGTGCAGTTCTTAAAGACACAGGGTAAAAAAAAAATGCATGGAAAATAATTTGAAATGAAAATATTTGAAATATTTTTATAACTGGTTAACTGGCAGGACAGGAGAAATTAAACTTTGCTAACATTTTCCTTTACTTACGACGCAAACACATGGCACAGGGGTGTAAGTGCAGGAAAAAAAATTGTAGCTTCTCCTCATGTCTAAGAAATAGATTGTCTTTACTATTACAATATTCTCATCAGTTTTTTGGGTACTCTGAACTCTCCTGCTCAGTTGAACAAACGAACACACATAACTTGGAACAAACATAACTTTACCATGGATTCATGCAAAGGAGAATATAACCCTTGCAGGAAAACCCACCAGGAGGAAATAAAGATCCTTTGTTTTACAGCCAGGAATAAAATTTATGTTTTCTCCATTCACCCAGGGAAAATGAATGTATTTCGAGACTAAATAGTACTATCAGCATGAAATCCAATTTAAATCCCTTTTTAAGACAGAAATAATTTCTAAAATACCTCCAGAGCTACAGTGATGCCTTTTGTCCATTAGTCTGCACACATTTGAATGCAGGAGCACTTGTGAGTGTGAGACGCTTGTGTGAATTCCTGGTGGTGCATTCAGGATGCTTAAGGCTATATCTGCATGTAGGGCCTCATTGATACACACAAGGAAATTAAATATTAAAACATTGCTTTGCAATAACATCAAGGATCTGAGACAATGAACAGAGGAGTTCCGCGAATCTCTCCCACCTCTGCTAGCTGAACCACTGCAAATTTAAAATGGGGAATGGCCTACTTTCTCGACTGGCTCCAATGTGTTTCCCTTTGATGCCCGTTTATTTTGTTACTTTCTTCATATCGTTAAAATAAGTTTTCACATATTTAACTTGCAGCTTTCTTTCCTCTACAAAATGGAAAACAAACTTAAAAAAGCATGTAATCACAGTTCATGACGTAAGCGATCTCTCTGGAAAATGAGAGAGTTATACAGAAGTGTGCATGTCATTTACATATGTGTAGTTTCACTTGAAGATGCATAATCATCCTGATACAATGAATCCTCTCCTAAGAGAAGCTCTGGTCTTTTGATTAAATACACTGAAGTGCATTCCAAAAAGGATATGAATTTAATCATCAGACACTAGTAGCAATCTAGGAACAGCTTCGGTTTATCATTCAAACTATCTAGGCATATCATAACCCTTTCTGAAATAAGTGTTTCGTCTGAAAATCAGAAAACATACATATAAGCAAACCACTGTTCAAAAACAGAAATCTTGGCATTAAGTGTTCACAATACATGAGCCCGCCAATGTCCTATTCTGAACACACCTGTCTCAGTCATAAGGCTGTAAAGCAAAAGTCAAATGATATGAAAAACTCTATCTTTCATTTTACAACCAAGGTAAAAAAATCTCTGAAAAAACCAGGCTTGGGGAGAGAAACAGACTCTTATCCAAGACAAGGCAGAGCTATTTCTCTGGAATGTCAACACAATGGATTTTTTTTTTTTTTTTTTTTTTGAGAACCAGAGAACCCATATATAAAACAAAACCAGAATTGCTTCCCATCACAGCACATAAAAGAACATCAATATTTTAGGGGCAGTCGTCATGTCTAGCTATAAGACCAGATTGTACATTCCAGGCTATTGACAGATAATAAACTGTTAACAGCTGGATCAAGTGTAAAATAGGCATTATCTTCACGCGAGACGGTTTCAGTTTACAAATACTAAAATGCTGTAACTGTTGGCATTTAGGCAAATCTTTCCCTGACCCCGATTTCTGCACTGGGTTGGGTGGGGGTGGGGGAAGTAAAAGCTCCCTGCTCCCCTGAGCTTTGTATCTCTCCCCAAACACATGGTCTCAACCGACCAAACCAACACTCTCTCTTATTTTCCGAGGGGTGGGTATTTACCTAACTCATACACCTAGCAACTAAACGTAGTGGGGCTTCCTGCCCATCAAGGATCCCCGTGCTCAGCAGGTGAATACCTGGCTCTTTCAGCTTTGCGGGTGTTTTCCACACAGTGATATAGCAAAGGGTTTTTTGTTTTCCTGGAAAGAAAAAGGAAAGGAAGGAAGGGTATCCTGGAAGAGAAGAGCATCTCTGGTTCTTCAGTGGTTCCTGCAGGCCGTTGGGTTCAGCCCAAAATCCTGGCGTGACTCTTAGGTTTGGTTAAGTCCTATTTTCTGCAAAGGCAAGTAAAGGTGACTTCCAAGTGTTCAGTGCGTTAAAGAAAAAAAAGAAAAAAGATTTGTAAAAAGGTAAAAAAAGAAAAAAAAAAGTGCTTGGAGATGATTCTCAGGGACTGATCTTGAGAGAAGGACCCCAAGTGACGATATCCTTCTCTTGGAACACCCTGCCCGGGGCACAGAAACTTCCGGCCCAGCCTCCGAGCAAGGGCGGTCCTACAAGACTTTCTTGAGGGGAAGCAACACGAACGTCAGTGGTTTCCGGGGAGAAACGTTGTATTCCTTGACCTGAGGCCCGTCCACCCTGGCCGGGGAGACCTCACAATTTTTTGGCACTGTCGTGGCACGCGGCTGCCCTGATGGTGGTCCCAGCCAGGCCCCGGCCGCTGACCCTGCGGACCAGCACTTTGGACACCGGGATTTTTGTTCTGGGCATCTCGCTCCTGGCGGGCTGCTGGTGCGCAACCGGGTGGCTGGACGGAAGGTTTGCCAGATGCTTGATGCTGATGGGGATCTTGGAGTCCTTCAGCAAACTGCCCGGCGTGCGCAGCGGGCAGGTGATGGTGCCCGGAGACACGGGCTTCAGCCGGGACAGGCAGGCG